>NW_027494810.1:0-293741 GCF_021521415.1 Bidens hawaiensis | reverse complement strand
AATAAATCATTGGACTTGGAAGAATTATGGAAGAATGTTGCTAGAAAAGAAAAAGAGTATACTTTTGTGAAACATTCCCCATGTGACATTGTTGATCAAGTTCAAGAAGATCAAGATAACAATCACAATCCTAATATTGATCATACTGAGAACAATCAAGACAATCAAGATGCACAGAATGATCAAGTTCAGAATGAGGGAGACACAAGCAACTAAGCAAGGGAAGAAGTAGCTGCATCTACTGCAAGGTTTCAAGACTTGTTTCAAAGATTAAATTTAGAAAACAATGGTGCGTTTACTTCAGGACAACATAATGATGAAGCACCAGAATTTCATGATGCAGAAACTGATTTGATCATTGAAGAACCAGATCTCAATGAAACAAATCTTGACACAAATTTGTCTACAAATACGATTATACAAACTCCTTATGTGGAAAAGAATCATCCTTCTGAAAACATTATTGAGATTTGCATGAAAGAGTTACCAGAAGTCATTCTGAAATTGCAAACATCTGTCTTTACTCATGCTTTCTTTCCCAAATAGAGCCAAAGAACATTGCTCAAGCACTAAAAGACAATAGTTGGGTGGAAGCAATGCAAGAGGAACTAGCACAGTTCAGAGACCTACATGTGTGGGACCTTGTTGATAGGCCAATAGAAAAATATGCAATAGGAACCAAATGGGTTTTTAGAAACAAAAGGGTTGAAAGGGGTTTGGTGATTAAGAACAAAGCCAGACTTGTAGCACTAGGATGTCTTCAAGAAGAAGGAATAGACTTTGAGGAAGTCTTTGCTCCTGTTGCAAGACTTGAAGCTATCAAGATCTTTCTTGTATATGCTGCCTCAAAGAACTTTAAAGTGTTCCAGCTTGATGTTAAGTCTGCATTCTAAATGGAAAGATTGATGAAAAAGTGTATGTATCTCAACCTCCAGGTTTTGAGGATCCAATGTATCCAAACAGGGTGTATAAACAAAACAAAGCCCTTTATGGATTGCATCAGGCTCCTAGAGCATGGTATGATGAGCTGTCAAATCATCTTCTTGAAAATGGTTTTTAAAGGGGGAGCCATGACAAGACACTCTTCTACAAAAGAAAGGGATCAGACTTGCTTTTGTTACAAGTGTTTGTGGATGACATCAACTTTGGATCTACAAATGAAGAAATGTGCATGGAGTTTGAAGGGGTAATAAAGTCCAAGTAGAGCATGAGCTCTATAGGAGAAATGAACTTCTTTCTTGGATTACAAGTTCAACAGAAAGCTGAAGGGATCTTCATTCACCAAAATAATATGTGCAAGACATCTTGAACAAGTTCAACTGTCATGAGTACAAGACCGCTTCAACTCCAATGGACATCAAGAAAAGATGATTGCAGATGAAAAGGGGGAGCCTATGGGTATGAACATGAATATAGAGCCAAAATTGGATCTCTGATGTATCTGACTGTAACAAGACCAGATATCATGTTTGCTGTATATGTGTGTGCAAGATTCCAATCAAGTCCAAAAGTCTCCCATATGAATGCTGTTAAAAGAATATTCAGATATTTGAAGGTTGGAGTCTTGCACAACTTGCTTCTTTTAACTGAAAATTATGTCATTTGCCCAGTTGGAAGGACATGCACCTGTGTATGTTTGGTCCTTAAATTTTTTACAGAATCAAAGGATAGCCATTAACCTGAAAGATGAATGCATTTGGGGCAATTATGACTTGTTTTTTATTCCTTCACTTAAAACTATGTCAATAGCTCTGAAGTTGAAAGGACATATATTCACATGTATGTTTGGTCCTGTTGACCACTTTTTGGTCAACAGGATAGCCATTTAACTTCCAATTAAGAGATATTGGGGTGATTGAATATTAAACTGTGTTCAAAATGGGAAATGTTAGTACATTGACTACTTAGCCAATCATATGGATTTAATAGGCCAAAAGGACCATAGTATAGTCATTAACATGTATGGTTGCTTTCTCATGATGATGTAAAATCTAAGGTGATATAAACATAATGAATATGCTAATCTTTATGTGGAGATACATAGTTGTTTTTTGCATGTCTCAAGATAAATCTCTCCAAATGATGGGCAGAAAAGTGATTACCCAGTCATACACAAGCCTGTTGTTATTTGGTCAACCAAAAATGAAACATCTTTAAATATTACAAAGAACATGTGTTAGAAAATTTGAGAAAATATCAAAAACAAGGGGAAGAATGAATAAATCAACCAATAGTTGATAAGTGTTTTAAATATTTTATCAAACAAGAGGGTTACAACAAAGAACTAAAAATATGTTGACAAAATCTGTCTCATCTTGAATGAAAGGCCTGTTATCTAACTGTAAGTCCAAAGTTCAACCTCTATATTGTTTGAAAATAAAAAATACAAAAAAAAATTCAATAAGTTCTGTCATACAAAAACAAGCTTTTGACCAAATACAGAAGGTTGGAGTCAAATTGGGGTGATCCGGGGAAAGCCAAATAAGCTTTGAGAAGAGATACGAGGCATCATAGCACAGTGTTGACCATTAATGTATTATGCTTTAATTGAACCTTAGTCATATCACCAAAGAGATGAAATTAATGCTAAGTTTATACCTGCTGTTAACCTATCTATGTTGTCATAATAATGCTAAGAATGAAGTATTGAGAAAGCTACTTAGTCAATATGATCCCTTTCTTGAGATCATTTCAGTTAAAGAAATAAACTGTTTTGAAGAGAAACAACTGAAATTTGATCTCTAAATGCACCATTTTCTCTTAAACTATGATCTTTAATGAATGATATAAATTTGACAAGTGGTTTAAGTCAAAAAGTGTTGCATTTTGTCTTTAATTTGCTGAATATGTAAGTTCGGGTAAGGTTGATGTTTGAATATGTTATTTCGGGTAAGGTTTGATGATTTATGACCTTTCCGGGCAAGCTTAGTCATTTTTGACTAGGTCTATGATTTTCAGGCATGCTTTGAAGTATTTATACTTTCCGGGTAGAGTACACTGTTGTACTCATTTCCTGAGCAAGCTTGAAGTCTTGAGATAATTATGTGTTATAGCTAGCTTTTAACAAGAGATTCTTGTTTGGGGCAAGCTTTGCATTTTATATGCTGATTGTTAGTTCAAGCAAACTTGTGAACTTAGGATTAGTACACCGAGTAAGCTTTGTGATTTGTGTAAATATGTTGTTAGGAAAGGTTTTGTTAACCTTTCCGAGCACACTTAGATATTATTATTTAAGTTTGTCATGTTCGGGTATGGTTTGATATGTTAAAATCCATCGGGTAGAGGCATACCTGATGATTGAATATGTGTATCCTAGTAAGCTTAGTGCTAACATAGGAATTTCGGGCAAGCTCTTTGAAATTTATAGACTAGAGCACACTTAAATGTTTATGTGTTGTGTATTTCATTTCTAGCATGCTCTGTGATATTTATGTTTATGATTTCTTTGAATTACAAGTGTTTTCGGGCAAACCTTGTTTTCCGGGCACATTTTATATTTTGTACACCTTTGTTCCCTCAATATACTTGGTAATTTCAAAACATGACTTTCTGAGTACCCTGTCTGCTAGAAGTTCTTTCCGGGCACACTTTGTACTATAGGAAGGTTATTCGGGTATACTTTGCATAAGAATGTTGTTCGGGCACACTATACATCAGAAAGGTTGCTCGGGCACACATTTCTTCCAAGTATACTTGACTGAATATGTCTATTAGTATGTCTGATTGATTATGTTTTCTTTTTAATAGGGTTTATGCTAGATTAAGTCATTTAATTTGAGTTTAAGAAATTTAATTCCTAGAAAGGATGTTTATCTGATGATTATACTTGATTATTTACCTTATGATTAATTTCTCAAGAAATCTGGTATTTCAGGTAAACATCCTTCATCTTACTTAAATTTATTTCAAGAATTACTTTAACTTTAAATGCTTTACCATTTCTGAACATATTCCAAAGCAACCATTCCGTAAGTAGATAAGGAATTTATGAGCTAAAAGACAAAACACTTTTTAAGTTTCTCACTTTACCTGGCATATAAAAGAAATGGGTAAAATCAAAAGAGCTTTATCTACATCTTTTCTGCCAAAATCTGCAAAGATGTACTTTACATTTGTCTTGACACTCATTAAAAGGAGACCTGCATATGTTGTTCAAAATTGAAACTTCACATTTCAAGAGTAACTCACATTTCTGTTTTGTGCAGATTTCAATATCATTCAAGACAACGGATTGAATCGAAATATTCTTTATGCCTTGATCTTTATTTGTCTCTTAAATACACTTACTTAGAAATCTAACTAACAATTGTGTATTCATTGCTTAACAGAGAATCAGCAATGGATCCAACTCCAAGAAATTTCAATTCCTACAAACATCATCTTTCTGAAGAACTGAAGAAAGCTTTGCAAGGAGTTCAAACCCTAATGTCTGAGTTGAGAAGACCTCAGCTGCCCCAAAACAGGGGGAGAATTCACGGAAATCAGGGGGAGAATTCGTTTAAAGCTTCTTTCTACTTATGAAGAAAACAGTTCAGATGCTGAAACTGACAATGTTCCAGAATATGAAAAGAAAGACATTGAGGAAGAAAGAAAATAAAAGGGAAAGAAATTGCTCTAGAGGATGATAAAATTCAGACGTTTAATCCTCAAGAGAATACAATGGACTAAGATATGGATGAATCTGAATTAGAAGCCGAAAGAGTCTATGTGCAAAGAATGACAGAAGTTTATGACAGAGAGTTTCTAAATCAAATGCTGACTGACAAAGACTTTGAAGAACAAAAGAGTCTGATGAAGCTATTTGAAGACAATAAGAAATTAAGAGATGAATCAAACTATGAAGATCAAAAGGAAGTTCCCCAAGAACTGATTGAAAATTGCATGAATAATGAAGAAATTCCAAATGGTGTGCTAGTATCTCTGCTCAAGCTGATTAGACAGGAAGAACCAGAGACAGAGGTAAAAGAGAACTGGACACTGTTATTGACAAAGTTTCAAAAACCTTGAGTGAAGAAGAAAACAATGAATTGAAAAGTTTGGAAATAAAAGATGAATTGGAAGAAGAAATGAAAATTCAAAAGATCTTGTGCAAATATGGTGGAAAACCGAAATTTTTGGTTGAAAATGGAATTCCCTTTGATTCAGTAAAAGTCATGACAAGAAAAGAGATTTTGAGCAACTTCAAGAAAAATGAAAGGACAACAGTTGAACATGAAGAAGGGAGCTGCTCAGTCTCTAGTTGGTAAGAACAAATGAATATCCAAAAGATGGTTGATCTATCAAAGATGACAATGAAGTGGAAATCCAAAGTAAAGGAAATCTGCAAAAAGACAACATCCTTGGTCCTCAAAACAGAGCAGTACAAAGAAAAGGAAGATGTCTGAAACCACTCAAGAAAAATCAAAGCAGATGCACTTGAAGATGGATAAACCTTTTTTAAAGGCCACAACAAAAGACAAAAACCCCTCAGTCAACCACAATGTTATGCCAAGTGGAGTATTCTATGACTCCAAGACTGAACATCTGAATATTATGATGGAAAATGGAGAGATGGTGAAGATCTTCTCTAAAAATGACTTCAGAAAATTCAATCTATGGCAATTGACTGTGATTGCAGCACTGCATCTCTCTGATTATAATGAAAGGCAAAGGCCTACAAGTGCTAAGCAAGCAGAACTGTTGAGATTCTTGATAAAGCAACAAGAGTTGAGCTTTCCATGCCTAAACAAGCATCTCTGGATAAAATGAAGACAAGATTAACAGAATAGGCTTTGTTGTGTAATGTCTTCGGACAAGCTTTTGATTATGTAATTTGTTTATGTTATTTTAATATGTAATTTGACTTTTAATTTGATGTGTATTTTGACTAACTGTAAGTAACCTTAGAAATGTTTTGGGTCAGCTGAGGTGTTCCAATCTAGGGGGAGATTGTTGAGTCAAAGATTTGACCAAGGTGAAGTATATGGAAGATTGGAATCTTCTCAACCTCCTGAGAATTCGCTAAGTATGGATCCAGGCACACCCTTAGACCTCCGAGCAAGCTTTTACTTAGCCGGGTATGATATTTTGTCTGTCGGGCAAGGTTATCTTCAAGAAGTCTTCTTTAGTGGATATCCGAGCAGGGTTTGCAAATTAGTGCATTGCCGGGCAAGGTTCACTAGTTTATGTAGATCTGGGCAAGGTTCACTTTATCAAGTAAGTCTATTCTTCAAAGCCAAGTAAAGTTCACTCCCGGGTAAGCTTTTGGCTAACCAAGCTTATGAAGCCAAGTGATTGGAAAACCGGGCAAGGTATTCATTAATAATAGTGGTCCGAACAAGCTTGATGATTTAGATGAATATCATTAAGTAACATCGGGCAAGGTTCAACTCAAGCAAGGAACAGTACTCCTGAGTCCACTTTGCTAATAAGTTATTTTATAACAAGGAGTTAAAATGGACCATTGAAGAACAAAGTTGCTCGTAAGGGTTTGTCGGGCAAAGTCTGGCAAAGTCAAGAAGATTGAAGTCTACCCGGTGAGTATTTTACTTGGTAAAATACTCTTCAAGTAAAGTCTACCTGGAAACTGATCCCGGGCACACTTCTATGTTACCAAGTTGTGAAGGATGGCAGAGTACACAGCGTACTCGGAAAATGAAGATTGATGCAAAGCCTACCCGGAAGACTTGTTTTACACTTAGAATATTTTCTGATTATGTAATTTGAATATGTATTTACGTTTGGGGTTTCTAGAAGGAATGACAGCTGTCCTAGGATGGTAGGCATATAAATAGAATGTTTTAGGGCACGCCGCAAGGAGAGGATGGATTTAAGCCTTTACACTTTTGGATAAGAAAGAATATTTTCTTGAAAGTGACGGCTGTCCTAGGATACGTACGGAAAAAACCCTCCTTCAAGAAACCCTATATCGATTATCCAATTTGTATGATAATGTTATATGAATGGAAATATTTTGAGTGAATCTTGTTTGTGTTGGTTACCTTTTAATATTGATTAAGCAACTGTATGTTTGTTATTGATTTCGCCTTTAACAAACGGTCATCTTTCTAAATATAGCAACCCGTCATTAACTCTCTTGTCGACACATCTATTTGTGTGAGTTATGACATGATTAAGTAAGATCCAGCTGAAATCAAGAGACCAGAAATTCAAATCAAGAACTTCATTCTCAAGCTCATTTATCTTATAACGATGTTTCAAGATTTCTTGAAATTTTTTATCGTTAATCGTCATTTTAACAAATAACTCAGCTTTGAGATCATGATTACTTATCGACAAGGCTTCAATCTTTTCCCTATATCTCTTCTGAGATTCCAAAGATTGTCGATTAGTATCCTTAAGTGAAGCAATTTCTTTCACTAAACAGTCATTGTGATTTTTCAAGGATTCTAACTTAGGCTTGTTTTTCTCACATTCAATACAAGAAACAGAAGAACTAACCTCATTGATTTGGAGCATGCTAGCAAAAGTAGTTGGAAGCTTTTCACATGAGTCGTCAGAATCAGACTCAGTATCATTGTCGGACGATAGCTCACTCCCACCTGCATCTTGAAAAGTTTCATTTGACCTGAACATAGCCAGATTAGCTTGATTATCATTGCACAACAATCTTTGTGACCAATCAGTTCCATCTATGTCGGACAGCATAGCTTGTGACCCAGAAGAAGAAGGTTTAGTTCTAGAAGACTTTCCAGCATCATTTTTAGTTTTTCAGATGAACTTTGATCTTGTTTTCTAGGACCAGTATACTTCTTCTTTGTCTTATCACATTCTTTAGCAAAATGCCCAAACTCTTGACAGTTATAACACTTAACCTTCAATTTATCAAACCCCAACTTCTTGTTTAATGACTGAAGATCTTTACTAGTTCGTTGCATGAACTTTTTCACCTTTCTAACAATCATAGCCATATTCCATTTCAAGTCCATGAGTTCCAAATCATCAGGATCGATTTGATCATAATCTTCATCAGTTAAATCACTTGTAGCAATTTTACTACTAACCAAATTCTCATAAGACGTCATGAAGGCAAAGTTTTGTTCAGCCTTCCTCATGCTCACATTTGATTATGATGAGAATTGATTTGTAGGAGTTGCATTTCCAGACCCTCCAGAAGAACCAGAAGTACCAGGTGACCCAAAACTTCCAGTAGTGTAGAAACAAGCATGTGGATCACTATAGATTGTTGTAGCATTGTCACTTGCGTTTTGAGTCAGAAATGCGACTGGAGAAATTGTTGAACTCAAAGGCATACTTCTACCATAAAAGGCTGGATCTTGATTCTCTTTAGAAGACTTTTGACACTTAAGATCAAATTCACGAGCTTCGATCTTTTGCATGAATTCAGTTGCAGTCAAATCTTCATTATTGAAATAATTATTTTCCTTCAATACCATTAAGAAAGTAGAGTAGGAAATCGGTAAAGCACTCTTGATGGTATCAATCTTATCACCTTCAGAGTTTCCAACTTCATCTTTTCCATTTCAGCTATCAGATGAATAAATCGTGTTGTCATTTCTTCAACAGTTTCACCCACAAGCAAATTAAAATTTCTAAATTGAAACTTTAACATCACTTTCTTGCTTTCAGCAATCTTACCCATAGTTTTCATACGAATGTGATGAAAAAATGAAGCACAAATTTTGATACTACCAACTTGGTGAAATATGTTTTAAGGTAATGCCATTGTAAGTGTTGAGTATGCTTTCGTTTCAATCTCCAAGGCTTTCTTTTCTTCTTGAGAATACTGTGAGATAGCTTTGGGAGTAAATCCAATTGTCTCATCATCGATCATGGGAACAGTACACACTTCGTCCAAACAATAAGAACAATCAGGATGCACAGAACCCAAATGAGCACGGAAACGAGGTTCTCATTTATCAAAGTCACTAAATTTCATCTATCTAGGACACTTAGAATGAGATCCAATCTCCGATTCCAATTGTAACATTTGTTGCATAAGCATATTTTGAGAAGCTAATGCGTACATACCAGCCATTTTGAAAAATAACAAGACAATCAAACTTCAAGGGTTAAAATTGAAATATCCTAACGAACTGTGAACAGTGTTTGTTAACGAACTAAGATAACGAATCAATTATGATGAATTAAATGTTATCTTAGTAACGAATTAATAACAGTGTCACACGAATCTGAAACAGTGTCACATGGAATAGGTTATAACGAACTGAGTCAACGAATTAAGTCAGAATTAACGAACTATTTTGACAAAATAGGTCAACGAATCTGAATTCAATGTGACGAATTAAGGAAACGAATCGCTAAGATTACATAGCGAATCAAGTAATGAATCACAAAGTGAAGCTTAACGAAGCAGGTGACGAACCAGAATAACGAATTAGCAACAGTTGATAACGAACCAACTAAATCGAATCAGTTTGTTAAAACGGTTATAACAAACTCTGACAACTATTGCCACGTGGCAAAAGTTTGTTAGATTCAAGGTTAACGAATCAGACACATGTCTAACTAATTGAAGAACACAAATCAGAAAGGTAACGAAATAAGTAACGAACCATGTAATGAATTGGTTAAAATTAAGGAATCACTATAAGGACTTAGATTAACGAAGAAGAATCTTCAACAGGTGATGAAGATCTTCAAATTTTCATCACAATTTTCCAAAAATCTGGATAAACGAAGAACACCAAAACACTTCCCAAATCCGTAATACTTACTCATCAATACATCAAATCATCCAAATTACCCATCAAATTACTTGGAAACACAACAAGAATCCAACTCAATCCATCCCTTAACCAATTAACCTTAACTTGTGATCAATTCAACCAAAAACTTAACCTCTGGTTCGGGGAAATTCCGATCCAAATCAAATCAATCCAAAACCAATACAAATTCCAATTCCTAATCATAACATCTTCCCAATACCTTTACAAACACATATCCAATCCAAATCAATCCATATCCGATCAATTCACACTGAATCTGATCCAAACTCAATCCGAACACAAACTTATACCAAAATAACAATTAACAATCCTTAATTAACTAATTAACAGTCAAATCAAGAACAATCAAACATCGAAAGCTCTGATACCACTTGTAAAACCCTATTAGATCTTAGATCTAAAGGTTATTTAACTATAACGGATCTAGTTCATAGTTGCTCTTGTTAATTATATGTTATCTATATGTATTAGTATTAATTGTATATGTATGTGTATGTATAATATAAGAGGATTAATTAAGATGAAGATTGAGACGAGGTCTGGACAGAGGTTCGATACTTTAATTCTCAAAACTTAATTTACACAGAGGATGAACCTCTATATATAGGAAGAGGGGTCTAGTTCGTTACACATTCCGTAACGAACTAGCCTCTCACTTCGTTACAGTATATTAAACAAATAAACTTAACGTACCACTTCCTGATTCGTTAAACATCCTTACCGAATCAGGACATGACTTAACTTATGGTCTAGTTCGTTAAACATCCTTAACGAACTAGCATAAATAATAACAATATCTTTTACATTAAATAAAAAGATAAATACAAAACGATAGTTACAAAGACTCGAGACGCAAAACTGTAACAAAATTGCGAATTTAAATCGATTTAAAGAGAACCAAAGGATGAACATATTGGTTTACATAAAACCATAATTTTCTAACCAACTTATAAGTTAAACCAACCCCATAATATCAAAGAACAATTCTACCAAAATTAAATATTACACGTTAAAACCAAAAAGAAGTGTGGAAGTTGGGTGTGACTAAAACAAAAGGCCACAGGCATTAACCATTATTACTCAATTCCATCAAGAAGTTTATGGTTAAAATAAAATGAAGAGACTTCACATTGATGTTTGATGAGATAACATTTTAATATGATAAAATTAAAAGCCTATGTTTACAAAACCCCAACAAACTGAATTTTACGAGCTCGCAAAACTTTTTTTTAAATTGAACCACCTTCTAAAAACACATAAAAAGAACGGTGTTTTTGAAAATCTGTTTTAAGCTTGTAGGAACATCGTTCATAAAATGCAATAGAACTAACATTTTATTAATATAATTCAGATTACAATACAAAAGCAAGAAAAGAAAATTACAAGATAGAAACCAAAATACAAATAAATTAGAAATAAATAACAAAGCTAGGAACAAGGTGACTGAGGCATGTGTAAAACATGTTTCCCTTGAAACAGATTTTCGGGCCACCCAGGTGAACCCGTCTGTTTTTCAGGGTACAACAGCCTAAGCAGATTGTACCGCGGGGTTTAGCCAAGCACTTGAACTATTCCTGAAACAGGAGTGCCTAAAACAGAGAAGTCTAGAAATTCCTTTGGAGTTGTATGTGGTGTATTGTTTCATAAGGTTTTTCTTTATACCCATCGAAAACACAAACCCATACTTATAAGATTTCCAAAGCCACGTAAAGAGTGTTAGTGCAAAATGTCTAATGCTAGGTCTTGTAGGGTTAAACAAGCTGAATTTGTCAAAATAGTTTGTTAAGGGCGTATAAGTCATGATTACCAGCACATAAGACTTATACGGCGTATAAGTCTTATACACTGCAAGACTTACACGCCCATTGGCCTACTTGTATATATACATATATGCTAGTTTTGTCATATTTTATAACTTTTATATGAAAAACTTATCACTTGAACTCTCTGACATTGTTATATTCAATAGTGATAATTACTGTGAGTTGATATGTGTTTAAATTCCTTTCCTATTTGTTTTCCGCCTTACAACGTAGTATAGTGACACAACGTATTCGTTCCGTATCTTATTGCACATACATGAATACGATGACATCTTATGATCCGACAACTGGTCTTTCAAGTGGTAATAGAGAAATAGGCTCGTGTTTACTATTGAATTAAACACATCAACTCGTATCAAGTTGATAATTTGCAAGTCAAAGTTATCAACGAAACTTATTTCTTCAATTAGACACTCAAATGTGGTTCAAAATCAAATTTAACCTCAGATTCATTTTCGTAAACACCTTGTGATCATTTCTACAAGAGTCAAAACCTCAGATTCAATCAGATTTTTCAAGATCAGATAATGTCCAGTTCACAGTTACTTTCAGCAGATAAGTTCTACTGATAAATGTATAAGTGTGTTCTCCGTTTAAGTGTGTTCTCCGTATAAGGGTGTTCTCCGTATATGTGTATTCTGCGTATAAGATACTTATACGCCGTATAAATATTTCTATAGAGTATAAGAATTACACGCTCTTACTACTTATACGCCCTACTACTTATACGTTGTATCTACTGTCTTTCTTGATTTGCGTGCAAGTATGTTGGAAATGAGTGCTTTCGTGTCACAACCTTCGGCATTACTTCAAAATGTCAATCTAGAGAATGAGATGAGCACGTCTACTATGCCACCTTAGCTTTTGAGAATGGAGGATTATCCGAGTTGGGCGGATAAATTTGAGACATACGTGCAAGCCGTTAATTAAGATGCATGGGAAGCGGTTGAGGTGGAGTTCGTCATTCCACGTAACGAGAACGGTACCAGCTACCGTTTATCCCAAATCTCGGAGGGTGATAGAGCCAGATTTCTCCGAGAAAAGAAATTGATGAATCTTTTTCAACAATCTATTAAGTCTGAGATTTTTCAACTGTTACAGCATAATCGCTCGTGCTACTCAATCTGGGAAGCTTTAGGACAGAGTGAATCCAGATAAGAGAAATTCTAAAATGGCCTTGTTAAAAAATGATTTTGATATTTTCACCATGGTCAAAGGAAATGAAGAGGTTGGTTATTGAGAAGCAAGAGTATGAGTATGTTAATAAACTTGCTGATTCTCTAACTGAAGAATGGGAGACATTCATCATGATTCAACAGTCAAACCAAATTACATACGCCAAGTTGACTTTAGCTCGATTTCTTGAAATAATTAGAAGCCCAAGAGTTAGAAGTCCGCAAGAAGCATAAAATGAAGAGTACCGCTGTAAATCAAGACATCGGGTTATACTTATTTTTTCATCACAATCTGTGGTGGCTCCTAGCCCGAAAATCCAAACTTATTTTTTCACTTATAGTAGTTGTGGTGGTAGTTCGCAATCAAATCCTTTTCAACCAACTAACATAACACACTACACAAACAACTACACTGGAACCAGTGTTCCCTTGATCAATCTTCAAAAGTCACAAGTCCATCATCTGATATTATGCCATGAAACATAGCTTTTAACATTAAGAACATCAATGGACTTACTGCAGGGAATTTTCAAGAACATATGGCTTTTCTTGGATCTGTCCTCGAGTCATATGAATGTTTCTTTGCGGGGCGAATTGGAAACTATAACATGACTAAGGAGGATTATTATTAAATTGATCTAGAAGAGATGGAGATGTTGGATATCCGTTGGTGCATGGCTAGTGTTGTAAGAAGAGCACAAAGATTTAGGGAAATTACTGGAAAGAATTGTCTTTATGGAACAACTTCTAAACTATGTTTTGACAAGTCAAAGGTCAGATGTTTCAATGTAAGGAGAAAGGTCATTTCAATAGGGAATGAACTAACAAAGAAGTTGGTGATTATAGTCTGAATCCTTATGGTAGGGATTACAATAGACAGGCCATTTATCATAAAAGTTCTCCTGCACCAGCTGAATCATCAAAGAAACTCAAGACCTCATCATCAAAAGCTTGTCACGCACAACTGGATGAAGGGTTCAACTGGAACTATATCGTTCACATGAGAAATATAGCTGAGGTAATTGGTTAGGATTGACAAGCTGGAGAACATGTAAATATTGAGAATGTAGGTGAAGCAGAAGAAGATGTTGAAAATGATGATGTTGATTTAAAGGATGAAATCATGGCAGCTGGTCTCACTGATGGTGAAAATATTAAGTGTGATGGAGCATGTGATAATCAAGAGTAGAACAACACTAAGGAAATGTCAAGTGATCTTGAGGTGACAGAATCTCCTAAGAGTTTTGATTCAATTTCAAATGAATTTTTTCAATCATTTTTGCCAGCTGATGTTTTTGAATGTTTTGCAGGTTGGTTTAATGGAGAGAAAGTGTCTCATGGAAAAATTGATTTTAGAGTTGATGAAGAAGATGAGACTGCAGAAGCTAATGAATTCCAATAGCATCAAATATTGAGTGAATGAGCGAAGCAACTGCGCCAACTGAAGGTGTTCCAGCGGCAGTTGATGAAGTGAGAAATGAAGACGTAGAAAAAGAACCAATTTAGCATGCTAATATGGCTGGGCAGGTAACATTTTCTACTCAAGAGGTTAAACATATTTATGAGTCGTATGAGGAAAAAGAATTTGTTATTAACTCATTAATAACTGACTACAATAAAATGTTTCATGATTATCAAAATATCAAAGAGGCATATGACAAGCTTCAAACGTGTGAGAAAAACTTGTGGGTGAAAATCCTACAAGATGAGAAAACAATTTCTATGCTTAAACACACGGTTGAGGACAAACAGATTGCCATTAATAGGCATGTCAATGAGAAAGCGCAACTTAAAAGAGAACTTCAATAGATTAAAATCGAAACTGAAAGAGTTGAAGCTAAACTAAAAAGTTATTCCGCCTCATCATATGTCCTTGATCATATTGTTCCAAAGGATGATCCAAAATATCATTTTGTACCGCCTCCTATCTGGAGCTCTTATGTTCCAAAAGAACCTTAAGGGTTCTTCAAGGCAATGAATATGATCATCGGTTCACCACATAATAATATTTCATCATCTCTTTCGTGTGAATGGCAAGCTGTTAAGTCCTCTCACAGCTCTGAGTGTGAGAGTGAGGTGTGTAAGCAAGCTGCAGAATATGTACTTTCTGAGGCAAAATCTGAAACTCAATCAAGTGATAAAACTGGTAATCAAAATTAAATTTGCTAAAACCAGTTCTTACTACAAAAGAAAAGGTATTGGGTTCAAAGAGGTTAAATCCACTAGATTTAACAAAGAGTCTGTAAAACCGAAAAATGGTTTTCAAAATAATGTTTTTGTTAAAAGTGAGACCTCTAAGGAATAGAAAGAAGCTATCTTTAGAAAACAATATAATGATGAGTTTTATAGACTTAAGGCGGAGAGAGACCGGGAAGAAAATTAGGTCCCTCCAGTTAACAAGTTTGTTGATTGTTGAAAATGTTTTTGTTGTAATGAGGAAGGACATTTGTTTTACTCATGCCCAAAACCATTCTCTCGTTCCTATGAGAAAAAGCATGTGTTAAACAAGAAATCACATGTGAGTTCTACATCTCAACATTTGCACCCAAATAGATTTCAAAACGGGTTGTGGAGAAAGAACCAATCAAAATTAATTTTGAGGTTGGTGAATCTTCAGATATGAAGAAAATTAATGATAGTTTTTATAAGAAATCAAGTTCTGCTGGGCAGAATTGGGTGTTAAAGGGTAAAATAAAAAGACGAAAATGTTAAATCACCTATTGAACAAAATGTCAAGTCTTCCAAATGTAGTTCGTCTAGTTCATCTTCAGCTGTTGAGTCGTTGACTAATTTTGAGTATGATGACTTTGAAGATGTATTATGTGAAAAAATAAAACCCAAGACCAAGAAGGCTTGGGTTTCCTTGTTTCACTAACTACATAACTATTGTAGAGGCTTCCAATATCCAATGACTCACGTTGGATTATGGATAATGGAGCCTCTCGACACATGAATGGAACTCTCCATTTACTAAAGAATGTTAAATAAATTCGGGGAGGTTATGTGGGATTTGCAGGAAGTCAAGGTGGTCAGATAGTAGGTGAGGGTACTTTGTCAAATGGGAAGGTGATGTTTGACATGGTGAACTACATCACTAAGTTGGAGAATAACTTGTTGAGTATTTCACAAATCTGTGACAAAGGTTTTTCTACTAACTTTACCAGTCAAGAATGTTTGATTCTGAAGCCATGATTTAAGATTCCGGGCGAGTGGATACTGATGGAGGCACCGTGGGAGAACTATCTATATGTTCTATATATGGGTGTGGCATCATCGACTAAGAGCATTGTTCAGTGCTTTGTCACAAAGGCATCAGAAAAGGAATCTGTGTTATGGCATCGACGAATGGGTCACATCAACATTCATAAGATAAGCTATATAGTTCACAACCAGCTTCTTGAAGGAGTAAACGTCAATGGGTATCATTTGAGTACCGATTGTTTGAGTTGTAGGAAGGCTAAACAAAAGAATAAGTCTCACCCGACGAAGTCTCTTAACTCAATCAACTTACCTTTCGAGAGGCTCCACATGGATTTATTTGATCCCATGAATGTCAAAAGTATCACAAGGGAACTCATTGCTTGGTGGTTACTGATGATTACTCACGCTTCTCGTGGGCGATGTTTCTTGAGTCGAAAGATGAAACCTTCAACAACTTAATGATCCTACTCAAGAAACTCGAGATGTTAAATAATCTGCCAATTAGGAGAATCAGAAGCGACAATGGTGCTAAATTCAGGAACAACCGAATGCTTCAATATTTTGACGAGCGTGGAATTCTGCATTAATTCAGTGCTCCTTATACTCCACAACAGAATGGGGTTGTTGAACGTAAGAATAGGACTTTGATTGAGACAGCAAGGGCTATGTTGGCTAACTCTAAACTACTAGTAAGCTTTTGGTTAGAAGCAGTGACCTCGGCTTGTTATACTCTCAACTGCGTTATAACAGTAAAGAAGTACGGCAAAACTTATTTCAAGCTGCTTAATCGACGAAAACCGAACTTGAAGTGGCTTGAAATGTTTGGATCACAATGTACCGTTCTTGATCTAAATGGTAAATTTGGCGCTAAGTCCATGGTGGGATTCTTTGTTGATTATGCTAGTACATTACGACGAGTATTCTTACCTTGAATCAACCGGATTGTGCAGGTGCAACACGTTGATTCTCAACGTTATGCTACTCCAACTCAACCAAAAGGCGTTTCGTGGATGTTTGATTATGACAGCTTGTGGAGTTGTTTCTCATTTCCTAAAGAGGAAATCTCTGATGAAGTCACCACATTGTTGTTTCAACAACATTTGGGTGAAGAAATTACATCTCAAGAAGTTCCACTATTCACTGATGACCCAGCACCCGATGTTGATGACCTTTCTGAAGATACACCAACCACACCATCCTTTGATGATGATGGTGAGGATCACAATGATTTGATTGAATCTTTGATTCAACCAACGTCTGATTCTGATGAAGTGGTTGGAGAAGAAAATGTCAATAATCTTCCAACTGGCGTGGTGATTTCTTCTGATGTTACTCCTCGAACTTTTTCATATCACCCGGAGGAGAACATTATGGTGAACTTAATATGGGAGTACAAACTCGAAGTCAAATTGACCAGAGCCTCCGTTGTTACTATACACAAGTTACTCCTCTTCAAAATCGGTTCGCGTTTAAATGTTTTATCTCGCAAATCGAACCGAAAACCTATAAACAAGCATTAAGAGAAGAAAGTTGTGTCAATGCCATGCAAGAGGAGTTATTATAGTTTGAGAAATTGGGTGTGTGGAAACATGCTGATCTACCTAATGAAAAGAGATGTATAAATACCAAGTGGGTTTTTCAAGTTTAAATGGGATGAAAAAATAATCATTGTCAGAAACAAAGCTCGACTGGTGTTTCTTGGATTTAATCAACGGGAAGGAATCAACTATAATGAAGTCTATGTTCCCATGGCTAGACTTGAAGCATTCAGAATATTCTTGGATTTGAATCCTGGAAAGGATTCAAGGTTTATCAGTTACTTAGATGTGATGTCCGCCTTCCTTAATGGAAGAAGTCTATGTGGGACAACCACCGGGATTTGTCGATCCGATCCACAAAGACAAGGTGTACTTGCTCGAAAAAACTCTTTACGGATTACATCAATCCCCGAGAGCTTGGTATGAAACTTTGTATCAACACTTGCTGGACAATAGCTTTGTTCGTGGTATCGGTGATTGTACACTCTCACAAAGTAAGTCAGTGGTCATTTAATGATAGTCCAGGTCTACATTGACGATATCATATTTGGGTCGACAAATGATGTTTTGTGTAAGGAATTCGAGGATGCAATGAAATCGAAGTTTGAGATGAGAAAAACGGAAGAACTGAAGTTTTTCTTTGTTTTACAAGTCAAACAGTTGTCTGATGGTATCTTTATTCACCAGACGAAGTTTGTCAAAGATATCTTAGAGAAGTTCAATATGGATGACTCAACGCCGATCAGCACTCCTATTCCTCTTAATCATGGAATCGGTCCTGATTCCACCGGGGATAAGGTTGACGACACACTTTACAGTTCTATGATTGGCTCTCTCATGTATGTCACCGCATCCAGGCCAGACATCATGTATCCAACCTGTTTGTGCGGCCGATAACAATTCAATCCAGAAGTCTCCCACTTGATGTTAGTGAAGCGGATTCTTCGGTATCTAAAGGGATGTACAAGGGTCGGTCTTTGGTATCCAAGAGATGATGTTTTTGAGCTAAGAGCCTATTCTAATTCAGATTATGGAAGCTGCAAGCTAAATGCTAAGTCTACCACCGCCGGTTATCAATTTTTATGTAGCAGCTTGGTGACATGGCAGTGTAAGAAGAAGACAACTGTATCGCTCTCTACCTGTGAAGCTGAGTACATTGCTGCATCCGGTTATTGTTCTCAGGTTCTATGGAATCAACAGCAAATGCACGATTACGGTTTGAAATTTCTTATTACTCCCATTTATGTAGATAACACTACTGTAATCTCCATACCAAAAAATCCGGTAAATCACTCTAAAACTAAACATATAGATATACGGTATCACCTCATTTGTGATTGCTACAAAAAGATGTTGATAACCGTAGACAAAATTCACACCGATGAACAAAAAGCCGACCTTTTTTACTAAAGCTTTCGATAAAAACATATTTTTGTATTTTTTGGGGCTTAACGGTATTAAGAATTTGGGAGGTGGGAAAGAGAATGATCCCATGGTTATGCATTCCGATCTTGTGTAACTATTCATCAAGGTCACGTTTCTTTGTAAATATTGTTTCAAAATTTTGTAAATAGTTTTTGGTTTTAGAGGGAGTTTGTTAGTGAAAAATGTCTAATGCTAGGTCTTATAGGGTTTGATGTGGTGTAAAACACACATGTTTTCCTAATAGTTTTTATGTTATTTTGTTCTTAAACGTTAAAGATTATTTTGTTATTCTTTCATTAAATTACATGTTTGTGTATGTGATAGGTCCCATGTTGAAGAGAGAGAGAAAACAAGTCAAATGAAAAAATAATCAGCTAGAATGGAGCTCGGATGAAGCCGGTACGCAAAAACGAAGATAAACGAGCTGAAAGTCGAAAAACGTCAAAAAATGTCATGTTCGAGATACGCGACCAGGTCATGCCATTCAAGAAGCATGTGGTAGATTCCAACATGTCCCAAGGCTGCCAAGAATGTTCAAGAATCAGCTACCACGTCTATTTTGTTTTCTAGTGGGCCTAGTGGGCTTGTTTTAACCTATTTTAAATTAGAAAGGAGGTGTTTAAACATATATATAAACTCTAAAACCCTATGAACGAAATTATTCAAGTTTCCAACCATCCCACACCTGCTCTAGAGGAGAAACCAAGGAGGACAAGCTTACGGTTACATCTTTTATCCTTCGGTTGTCGGTTTTGACTATTTTAACGTTTGTGAGTTCGTTTTTGGTTTTTAAGCATTCAAACCTTTTGTAAGCAGATTTATATGAGCATGTTTATCATTTATATCTATTTTATCTACTGTTCATTGATTATGATTGGCTAAACTTGTTAGTTCTACCTAGGTTAGATGTTTATTGTTAGGTTTTAATGAGTAATATGGATTGTTGATTATCATGACTTGAATTGTTAATGAAAAGTTTGGTTTAACATTGAATTAATTTGTGTTTAGTGGCTGTGAATTTATTAGTTATACTCATATACCTCTTGCTTTGATTAATTGAATAGGTTTTAATTGATTTTAGCTTGTTTGAACTCTTTACTTTGTGTCTAGAGATTGTTTGCGGTGTGATCAACCGTAGGGTTTAAGTGGGTATATTAATTGATTAGATTCAGCGGGTGAACACCTTCTTAGAGACCGAGAGGTGATAGGAAGTAAACTCGTCTCATAGCTTTTGCTTGTTAGAATTAGGATCGCGCGAGCGCGGGTTCGGTTCTTGTCGGGTTTGGGTTTTTGAGCGATTAGTTGGTCTAGTTTAAGTTAAACTAAATTGTTCCTCTATCCTTGTTTGTGTAGTATTTGTCTCCATTAGGGTAGTGTGTCGGTGAGACCGAGAGGAGAGTCGCCATTAGAGCACTTTAACAATTCATTTCCCGGTTTTTTCTTAAAATCAACTAAGTGTAAGTTAGAGTTTGTTAGTGAGACTAAGAGGTGATCTAGCTTTCTTGAGTGAACCTTAGTTGAGTCATCCTTAGGAACCGGTGTCGTGAGAGTCTTCAATCCTTTACCTTATTATACCTTCAATATGATTCTTACCTAGGTGGACGTTTTCTCCGATTGCAAGTAAGTTTCCAAGTTTTGTTAAGAGTTAAGTTAAGTTAAGTTAAGTCTAGCTAATTAATGTAGTTAAAGTAAGTTAGGTTAAGTAGTTAATTATTAAAAATCATTTAAATATTCTTAGGTGAGTCTTGGTTAGGGTTAAGTATCATAAACGTTTTCACGTGTCCTTGTGTTCGATACTCGGACTTCCATAGTGCTATACTATTAGTGATCGGTACCCTTGCCTGTTTTGTGTGGTTTATTTAGGAGTCTTGTTTAATAAATTTAAAGCTTAGTTGTGAGAGCATCATTAGACACACATCAGGGTTAAACGAGCTGAATTTGTCAAAATAGTTTGTTAAGGGCGTATAAGTCATGATTACCATCGCATAATACTTATAAGACGTATAAGTCTTATATGCCACAAGAATTTCACGCCCATAGGCCCACTTGTATATATATTCTAGTTTTTGTCATATTTTGTAATTTTTGTATGAACAACTTATCACTTGAACTCTCTGACATTGTTATATTCAATAGTGATAGTTACTTTGAGTTGATATGTGTTATGATTCTTTTTCTATTTTTTTTTCGCCTTATAGCTTAGTATAGTGACATAACGTATTCGGTCCTTATCGTATTGCACCTACATGTATACGATGACATCTTATGATCCGGTAACCGGTCTTTCAAGTGGTATCAGAGCATCTAGCATATAATCTACACTTCAATGGTGTATGGTTTTTATAACCTTGAATCTTGTGTTGATGGGATGCTTTTGGTTTCTGGAACCATTGGGTATTTATACGGTTTATCATCCGGGTATTAATTTTGGTGAATATTGAAAAAATATGCTAATAGAGCGAACGCTGAAAAGTCATTAAACTTGATCACTTTGTACTTTGTACAACCTACATTACTGACTTGGTCAAACACGCTGTTAGTCATATAGTGTTTCCTTGCTCGCGTCTTATTACCATTAAAAAACATACCACAAGGGACACAATGTCTACAAGCCGATTGATGAACTCGTGCATACTCATCCATGGTAAAGGAAACTTAGGGTATTGCTTGATAACGGGGGTACGCCTTGTTGTGAAACATTGTTGCTAATATTGCAAAATCAAAAAGTTTAAAAAATGTTTTGATCTACTGATTATAAGGTTTAAGTCTAGTTGGGGTGACATGGTAAAAATCAAATTAAGCCTGAATCAAGATTAGAATCTAATCACTATCTGATATTGTGTGCTTAATTGAACCCTAATCGTATCACTGATGTCTCTAAATATTTTGTTTAAAAGTTTATGTGGATAACAATACAAATAACTGGCTTAACATCATACATAATAAAGCTAAAATATAAAACTGTGATGGAAGAACAGATATATCAATATAATTCCTTGCTCAACTCACAAATATATGTTTCTTGCTGTTCTTATATTAGTGTTTGTAAATAGTTTTATTTTGAAACAAAAAATCAGTTACAACTTTTGTTTATAAATTTCTGTATTATTTTCGACTTTGGTGAAAGGTTAATCGGGTTTGGATATCCAAAAACATGAATTGAGCGGTTGTTTTTGTCAAGAATTTATAAAATAGGGATTAAACTTCAAATGTATTAAACAAGGTCATAAATTTGGACTTGATTTTGTTCGAGAGTGTGAAATTTGTAGGTTTAAACGTTGTTTAAAATTAACAGCGTATAAGTCTTCAAGTTATAAAGACTTATATGGTGTATAAGTCACTTGTATATATAGTTTCTTATACGTTGTCTATTAATTATCAAAACTTATGCGTGCTTCAGGGAAACCTTATACGCTGAACTTAGTTCTTGATCTTTTGCATTGTATAACTTGTTCATTACTCCGTATAATTGAAATTATTGACTCATGTGGTTGATTTGCACACCACCTGAGTTATTGAGGGTAAAAATTGCTTCAAATAGGTTGAATCTGTTTGTGTTTGCAGCCGATAAACAGTGACGGACTAAAATTTCAAATCTGGACTTGTGTTTGGACATAGATCATAGGGTTTTTGATATAATAACATCATCGATGGTTAAAAGAAACTTGGGAACATGTTTGTTTATCAGTTGGTGTTTGTGTTTGTCAAATTGATTTTGACCTAATTTTGACCGCATAAGATTATGAAACTTATACGGTGTATAAGTTCTATGGATTTATACAGAGTAATTACTTCTAAAAATTATAACTTTACAGGTCTTATACGTCTTTGTGACTTATCCGTTCATAGCTCATACGCGTTGTAAATGACTTACACGTTTAAATGACATATATGGACATATATTTTGATGACTCTTACACATTGATAAACACTTACACATTGATAAACACTTACACGTTGATACTTATACGGACAGTATGATTTCTACATTGTTAAATTTAGAAATTTTTAAACTGTTAAATTTTTCTAAAAAAAAATTCTAACATGTTGACTATTTGTTTGTGAGTGCAGATGGTGATAGATTATGATCGTGGATCATAATATATGTGCATTTTTAGATGGAACAAGTAAGCAGATGGATCCGTTCAAACAGATATTATCGTGCTTTCAAAGATCAAGAATTTTAAAGGCGATTACGACAATCACAATTGTTATAAAGGGGGTTATGGAGGAATTATGGAAAAATGCAAAGTTAGAGGAGAAATGTATAAAGTCTGTTGTGCAAAACAAAGAAATCATCGTGTCATAATAGATCTTGCGCAATGTGTTAGAGATTAGATATGAAACGACAAACCCGACAACGTTAGATGAAAGGATGGTGAAATGGTGCTTGTTAAGAATGGGTAACCAAGATGACTTGAACAGGGCGACTTATTTGAAGACTAGAATTTCGAGGCCGTTTATGTTTTTGGTTCATGTGATCGTTCACTATTTAGTTCATCGTAAAGGAGGTTACAAAGAAATTATGGATTATCAGATGTGCATGATGACTGCACTTTTCTTGAACTTGAAATATAACTTTTCTGAAGTTATATTCGAACACATGAAGTTGTATTTCGAGAGTAAGTGGCTGATGTACCCGCGATTCATCCAATTGATTGTAGAACATCATTTCCCATAGGTTGTTAAGACAAGTGAAGTAATGAAATTAGATCATATGTCTGAAAATGGGTGTGCCAAGTTAAAATCGTACAGAAACAAGTCGGGGGAAGAAATTCCAGTTTTTCGTGATATTTTTTGACATTTACGAGATCTAGATTATGTTGCACCTTCAGATAACAAATGGAAATGATGAAAGCGATTCATATCGTGAGAATGAGAATGTTCGCATGCATAAGTTCGTGTCGATAGGGGGAGCCGATGGTTTATAAAAACTGAGGCCGAAGTTGTTGAGGAAGCTGAAGGATCTCAAAAATCCAAACGGAAGCAAAAGTGTAACGCCCTGGAATTTGACTAGTAAACTAAAATCAAGAAATCATCGGAAACTATACACTTTGGGTTCTGGACGATAAGTTCGGAATCCATATCATTGGAAAATCTGTTTATTTCAGCTAAAAATGTTTATTTCATAAAAAGAACTTTTATGTTTGAAAAATATTAATTTTGTGTTTTCGAAAAATAAAAGGTTTTTATTTAAAAAGATTTCAAGCGATTACTTGAAAAATGATTTTTATAAATTTTTACTAGAAAAGTTCTAGCTCGTTAAAACTTATGAACTCAGCTAGCCTTGACCCGTAGGTAACCGAAACCCGAACCCGATAGAATCGAGTATATAAGCGTAGTGCAAGAACAAACTCCACCATTTTCTTTCATCTCTTCCACACCCACACCCAAACACCTCAATTCTAGAGAGAGAGTAGTGAGAGAAAGTTGTTCAATCCAAAATTCGAGTTCACCAATCTGTTTATTGTTGTTTTTGGTAAGATCTTCTTGAAAATCATACGTTTTTATCATCAAATCCGGCCCCGAATCGAGCAAAAACCCCAACTTATGTTTCAAGTGTGTTCTTGGTCAAAAATCGTCATTTTTGGTGTCAAAAAGCATACTTTTGTTGTTATAAACGTTAGGAATCAATAGCCCTATGGATTCCGAGCATTTCCATGTATAAAACATTGATTTTGGGCGAAAAAATCATGAAAATCGTCAAAATCCCGTAGGTTTCTCCGTCATCCGGCTTGAAGGAGTCGAATAGACCCCTATTCGGTCGAACCATCTCCTATTCGGTCGAACAAGAGACCATTCGGTCGAACCAGTGGGCAAACGAACAGACTAACCGAATCAGAATACACATTCGACCGAATACGATTGTATTCGACCGAATGTACATCCTACTCGACCGAACGAGTCCTCAATCGACTGAACGTGTTCTTCCCAGCCCCTTTGACCGAACCAGTACCATATTCGACCGAACAAGTAGCTGATTCGATCGAACCTGCCCTTATTCGACCGAATGTGCCAGAATCAGCTTGTTTTCAACTTTAAATCTTGGTTTTTGCTCGAGGTCGCGTAGGCTTATACTCTTAGACTTAAAGCGTGTTGTTAACCTATTATGTCCTTGTCTAGACTTAGAGGATCGACGTTTGGCAGCACTCGACCACCCTAGCAACCATACTTAGCCAACAAGGTGAGTTCATAGCCCCCTTTTTCTTTTAAGCTTTTCAAATCATTGGGGTGGAAACATGGTAACTGTACACGTTTTGACAAAACTCATTTATTCAAACATTCTTTATCATATACATTCTTGGCAAATCTTTTGCAAACAATGAACATTGGGGAAACAAGTAATCATGGCAGGTTACTCATACCTTAACTTTCTCGGAAGTTGTGTATGTCTAATCAGTTATTCAGGAGTAAACATGGGAATCATTGATCGCTTAGGGAACAATGGACGTTTGGAAATCAAAGTCATGTGCCCGTTATACATTATCATGAAAACACATCATTCATTGGACAGTCTAGTGGTCGTGTGAACATAGGCAGTATAGGTCACACTAGTGCATATGTTTGGTCTCCAAGTGGTCGATTGGTAGACAGGCCGTCACTAGATGTGGGATTCTAAAGTGTTCGATTTAGAATACACGTGACCTATGGGGTTCTTAAGTGTTCGATTAAGAATCCGAAGGATTTCCTAAGTGATCGATTAGGAATCCAAGAGATACTAAAGTGGACACTTTAGAATTCTCTCATGGTATCCAAAGTGATCGATTTGGGTTACCATCATGGAAATCAAGTAGCATCGTGTGGTCTTGTGTGGGTTGATGTCAGGTCTCGTGTGATCATTATGCATTATCATCATTATCATCAAGACATGGTGACATATGATTCTTTGGTATCTTTATACATATATCCTTGATATCATTACACCTGTATGCATGGGAATAATACTTGGGATCATTATACATAACTCTTGCAGTCTTGGTTGAGTTGATAAGCATACCCAAGCATAGTAGGATATGTTGTAGGAGTGGTGGGTTAGCCGATGGTACACCCTATACATAAACCCCTACAACTTAGTCTAGTATGCTTGTGTAGGGCTTATCACTACATTATTAGTTGACCTATCTTTATACCTTGGATTTACAAATATAAACAAGCTTAGCAGAGTAGGTTGTAGGAGGGGAGGGTTAGCCGATGGTACACCCTATATATAAACCCCTACAACCTAGTCTGGTACGCTTGTCTTGTCTTACAAACCTTTTTAAAACCGGGCTTTATACCCAAGCATGGTAGGATAAGTTGTAGGAGTGGTGGGTTAGCCGATGGTACACCCTATATATAAACCCCTACAACTTAGTCTAGTATGCTTGTGTATAATCCCTTTTTCCTTAAACCTATGAATTCACTCATCTACTTTATGTAGTTGACGTTTTGTTACATGTTTTCAGGAAATGAAGCAGGAAGTAGCAAATAGCTGATAGAGGCCTTAGATGGAAGACATTTAGGATTGATGTTAGCATTATCTTTTGTAATGGAACGAATTTGCTACCTGTTGAATTGTTGAAATGTTGACATGTTTTAAGTTTATGCATTTAGACTTTTAAATCTATTGTGCTCAATCAATCACGACCCCGTCGCCACGCCTCGGTTTTTCCGCCAATTACGACCGGGGTGTGACAGATTGGTATCAGAGCCAATGGTTATAGGGAATTAGGAAACCGACCTAGACTATAACCTAGGACCCTTGACTCTAGATAATTCATGCATCACTATCACATGCCCACACTTATATGCTTGCTATGTGCTTATGTGTTGCATCATTAACTGTGAATCTAGTAGCGATGTACTCTTTGGCAATTCCTTATCCAGTTATTCTTTATTCTCAATTTAACTAATGCGCATTCTTATTCTTTTATAGAATGCCTCCTCGTCGCTCATCTGTCAATGCTGACCCCGCTGACCTCGCTGCCCTCATAGCGCAGCAAATTGCAGCAGTTCTCCCGGGTCTGGTAAACAACATGAGGCAAGAAGGAACCTCGGGTGCACCACAAGCCCCAGAACCGAATCCCACTCTTCAGGCCGATAAGCTCTATAAGGCTTTTACCAACACTAGGCCTACAAGTTTTAGTGGAACCGAGGGAGCCGCTGGTCTTCTCCAGTGGTTCGAGAAAGTCGAAGCTTCATTCAACATGTGCTCCTGCCCGGATGAACTCAGGGTCAAATTCGCGGCGAGTATGTTCCACAAACGGGCTCTCACGTGGTGGAATAACGAGATAAGAACCAGGGGACGAGACGCGGCCCTAGCCCTGCCCTGGGCTGAGTTTGTTGAGCTAGTCACGCAGGAGTTCGTTCCGAGAACCGAGATCCAGAAACTAGAGGCTGAGTTTAGGGCGCACATGATGAAGGGCACGGATCACATGAAGTACACGGAGAGATTTCATGAACTCTCCTTATTGGTGCCCCATATGGTTACCCCAGCTTCTCGCGCTGTCGAGCAATACATCAGCGGTCTTCCGGACTCCATGAGGGGCATTGCGGTTGGAGTTGACCCCACTACACTTAAGGCAGCGATCGATCTCACTGCCCGTCTGACCAGGGAACAGCTCAAGTCTGGTGTTCTGCAACAGGATAAGGGCAAATCCTCCGAGGGGAAAGCGAAAAAGGGGAGCAATAGGAAGCGGAAAGCGACCAACTTAGCTGCAATCACTGATGCTACGCCTATCAACTCCATAGCCCCCGCTCCAGCCACAACAGCTCAGGGAAGACCAAGAAAGGAATACACTGGGCTACATCCCAAGTGCAACTTATGTTCTTATCATCACCCAACTAGAGAGTCGTGCCGCAAGTGCACGAATTGTGGACGATTCGGGCACCTGGTGGAGCAATGCAGGAGTCCTGGCAACCAACTGGCTGTGGGGAATGCTAACCCTCAGCCTAACCCTGCTCGAGGCTGCTTCGAGTGTGGCGCTATGGACCATTACAGAAATCGATGCCCCCGCATCACCAACATCCCTCCGGCTAGCGGGAGGGCTTTTACCATTGGAGCTGCCGAAGCACGCCAAAACCCCGATGTTATTACTGGTACGTTTATTCTTAACAACAACTGGGTGTCTGTCCTATTTGATACAGGAGCTGATAGGAGCTTTGTTTCTTGCGAATTGGTTCCTTTGCTGAAATTAAAAATTTCCGAGTTGGACCCTGCCTTTTCTGTTGAACTTGCTAGTGGAGAGTCCAAACAAGTGAAGTCTGTCATCCGAAATTGCACCCTTACTCTTGTCACCACATCGTTCAGTATTGACCTTATACCTTTTCGTCTTGGAAGCTTCGATCTAGTTGTGGGAATGGACTGGCTGTCCAGTAATCACGCGGAAGTAATCTGCGCCGAGAAACTTATTCGTATCCCTTTACCTTCTGGCGAAATTCTAACTATTCAAGGCGAAAAATCGGGTGGATGCCTAAGGATCGTCTCTTGCTTAAAGGCCAGTCGGTACCTTCGAAAGAAGTATCCCGCATTTCTAGCTCATGTTACTCTCAAGGAATCCGAAGACAAGAGACTGCAGGACATTCCAGTTGCGCGTGAATTTTCTGATGTTTTTCCCGGAGATCTGCCTGGACTTCCTCCTAGCAGGCAGGTGGAATTTCGTATCGATCTTATTCCTGGTGCTCTCCCTATTGCTAAGGCACCGTATCGTCTAGCTCCGTCGGAACTTCAAGAATTATCAAATCAGCTTCAAGAACTTCTTAGCAAGGGATTCATTCGCCCTAGCTCGTCTCCATGGGGAGCCCCAGTACTCTTCGTCAAAAAGAAGGACGGGACTTTCCGTATGTGCATTGACTACCGGGAGCTTAATAAACTCACCATCAAAAATCGGTACCCGTTACCGAGAATTGATGATCTCTTTGATCAGCTCCAGGGTGTTACGTTTTTCTCTAAGATCGATCTGCGTTCTGGTTACCATCAGTTGCGTGTTCTGGAAGAGGATATCCCGAAAACTGCGTTCCGAACTCGTTATGGTCATTACGAGTTCATGGTTATGCCTTTTGGAATGACCAATGCTCCCGCCATCTTCATGGATCTGATGAATCGCGTCTGCCGTCCATATCTTAATCAGTTTGTCATTGTTTTCATAGACGATATTCTCATTTATTCTCGTTCGAGGACCGATCATGAGCTTCATCTCAGGCTTATTTTGGAGCTTCTCAGGAAAGAGCAACTATATGCCAAGTTCTCCAAGTGTGAATTTTGGCTAAGGGAAGTTCAATTCTTGGGACATGTCATCAATGTCGACGGCATTCACGTCGACCCTTCCAAGATAGAAGCCATCAGAAATTGGGTAGCGCCTAAAACACCTACCGAAATCCGTTCATTTCTTGGTCTGGCCGGTTACTACCGCCGATTTATCTCAAACTTCTCCAGGATTGCCTTGCCTTTAACCACTTTAACCCAGAAAGGGGAACCTTTCGTGTGGGGACAAGATCAAGAGGAAGCTTTCCAAACTCTGAAAAATAAGCTTTGCCATGCACCGATTCTATCACTTCCGGTAGGTGACGATGACTTTACCGTTTATTGCGATGCTTCGAATCAGGGCCTCGGTTGCGTTTTAATGCAACGAGGGAAGGTCATCGCTTACGCTTCTCGACAACTCAAGGTGCACGAGAAGAACTACGCCACACATGACCTGGAGCTGGGTGCAGTGGTGTTTGCCCTAAAAATCTGGAGACATTACCTGTACGGTACAAAGTGTGTCATTTTTACCGATCACAAGAGCTTACAACACATCCTCAATCAGAAAGAGTTGAACATGAGGCAGCGACGCTGGGTCGAACTTCTCAGCGATTACGATTGTGAAATTCGCTACCACCCGGGAAAGGCTAATGTGGTGGCTGACGCATTGAGTCGTAAAGAAAGGACCCAGCTGTACTCTATTCGGATTCAATCCAACCTTCCTTCCTTAATTCGTGAAGCTCAGAATCAAGCGCTTGTGAATGGTGATCTCAAGGGCGTTTTGTCATGTGGAGCCGAGCAGAAATTCGAAACCAAGTCAGACGGCATCCTCTATTTTCTTGACCGAGCGTGGATCCCGAACTTTGAGCCTCTTCGGACGCTTATTCTAAATGAAGCCCACAAGTCCAGATACTCGATTCATCCAGGCAGCAACAAGATGTATCAAGATCTTAAACCCCATTATTGGTGGCCCGGGATGAAGAAAGATATCGCTTCGTACGTGATGAGATGTTTGACTTGTTTGCGAGTCAAGACAGAGCATCAAAGGCCGTCTGGGCTACTTCAACAACCTATTATTCCTCAGTGGAAGTGGGAAGAGTTAGCTATGGATTTCATCACCAAGCTACCACGGACGCCTAGCGGTCATGACTCAATTTGGGTTATTGTGGACATTCTAACAAAATCCGCCCACTTTATCCCGGTTCGTGAAGACTACACTACGGAAAAGTTGGTGCGGGTATACATTCGTGAGATCGTTTCCCGTCACGGTGTGCCTAAGGGCATCACGTCTGATCGTGACAGCAGTTTTTCTTCCAGGTTCTGGAAATCTTTGCAAAAGGCCTTTGGGACAAGTGTGAAGCTTAGCTCTTCCTATCATCCAGAAACTGATGGGCAGAGCGAGAAGACCATACAAACCCTAGAAGACATGTTGAGAGCTTGTATCCTCGATTTCGGTAGTAGTTGGGAAGCTCATCTGCCACTGGCAGAATTTTCTTACAACAATAGTTACCACGCTACCATTAAATGCGCGCCGTTTGAAGCTCTTTACGGCCGCAAGTGTCACTCTCCCTTGTGTTGGTCCGAGACCGGGGATTCGCAGATCATCGGCCCCGAACTAATACAGGAGACAACCGATCAAATTGCTTTCATTCAACAGCGACTCAAAGACGCTCGTTGCCGGCATAAGTACTACGCCGACAAACGACACAAGCCACTCGAGTTTCAAGTTGGTGACCGTGTCATGCTGAATATTTCCCCCTGGAAGGGCATAGTCCGTTTCGGGAAGAAGGGAAAGTTCGCTCCTAGGTATGTTGGACCATTCAAAATCCTTGAAAGGATCGGACCAGTTGCCTATCGTCTTGAGCTGCCACCGGAACTCAGTAGAGTTCACAACGTTTTTCATGTTTCGCAATTAAAGAAGTGTCTTGTTGACGAGGCCCTTCACATTCCCGTCGACGAGGTTCGAATTAGCGACAATCTGCTTTTCGTTGAAGAACCCGTCGAGATCATGGATCGCGAGGTCAAGAAGACCAAGCGTAGCCGCATACCGCTTGTGAAAGTTCGATGGAATAACAAACGCGGACCCGAGTTTACATGGGAACGCGAAGATCAGATGAAGGAGAAATACCCTCATCTGTTCTGTTAGTCTATATTCTTGTAATCTAATTGTCTAGAAGTCAATACAAATCTGCAGCATGTATCAAATCACTGTGTTATTCAATGAATATCATGTTGCCTTGTTATGCTTATAAGTATTCTTTTATTTGCATCCACAAATTTTGGCTACTCAGGGCTCATGCTGGAAAGCACAAGTCATATCTACTCAATCATATAAACCTTGGGGAATTTATACATCATTTAAGCCAAAATTTGTCCTCATTCTAGCATTCATGGAGCATGGTTGTGTGTATGTGTGTGGTGTCGTGTCAAATTTTCTAGCCGCACGCAATAGAGTTTATACATTGATACAAGGTGAGCTCGTAATTATAGTCCGGAATATAATTGCATCAAGGTCACAGGTGTATACGTGTATAAGCAATATGCTATTGTGCAACTAGGAGTCGTGAACTCAAGGTTCGTGTAGGGAATTATTCGACAAAGGTTGAAGGAGTGGTGGGTTAGCCGCCGGTACACCCTATATATAAACCCCTTCAGCACGAGTTGAATATGTCTGAAGCGAAACTTGGAATTAGGGACTTATAGTTAGCGTGGCAGCTGTGAGACATTAAATTCAAGAATTATTGAGTGAATTATTCACAGAAGATTGAAGGAGTGGTGGGTTAGCCGCTGGTACACCCTATATATAAACCCCTTCAATCCGAAATGAATATGTCTGATGTAAAGCTTGAGGGTGATGCCTTGTAGTGGAAAATAGTGTGTCGTCCTGTGTGTCATTAACCTAATAGGAGTCGAAGGAGACACTCAAGTAAGGTTGAAGGAGTGGTGGGTTAGCCGCCGGTACACCCTATATATAAGCCCCTTCAGCTTGATTTGGGTGGTATCTGAGTCGAATATTAGAAGTAGTGGCGCATAGTGGTCATCATGGGATCATGTAATCTTAATCATCGTTGCATCAAGTATACTAAAAATCTAAATTTCGGGACGAAATTCCTCTAAGTTGGGGAGGATGTAACGCCCTGGAATTTGATTGGTAAACTAAAATCAAGAAATCATCGGAAACTATACACTTTGGGTTCTGGACGATAAGTTCGGAATCCATATCATTGGAAAATCTGTTTATTTCAGCTAAAAATGTTTATTTCATAAAAAGAACTTTTATGTTTAAAAAATATTAATTTTGTGTTTTCGAAAAATAAAAGGTTTTTATTTAAAAAGATTTCAAGCGATTACTTGAAAAATGATTTTTATAAATTTTTACTAAAAAGTTCTAGCTCGTTAAAACTTATGAACTCAGCTAGCCTTGACCCGTAGGTAACCGAAACCCGAACCCGATAGAACCGAGTATATAAGCGTAGTGCAAGAACAAACTCCACCATTTTCTTTCATCTCTTCCACACCCACACCCAAACACCTCAATTCTAGAGAGAGAGTAGTGAGAGAAAGTTGTTCAATCCAAAATTCGAGTTCAACAATCTGTTTATTGTTGTTTTTGGTAAGATCTTCTTGAAAATCATACGTTTTTATCATCAAATCCGGCCCCGAATCGAGCAAAAACCCCAACTTATGTTTCAAGTGTGTTCTTGGTCAAAAATCGTCATTTTTGGTGTCAAAAAGCATACTTTTGTTGTTATAAACGTTAGGAATCAATAGCCCTATGGATTCCGAGCATTTCCATGTATAAAACATTGATTTTGGGCGAAAAAATCATGAAAATCGTCAAAATCCCGTAGGTTTCTCCGTCATCCGGCTTGAAGGAGTCGAATAGACCCCTATTCGGTCGAACCATCTCCTATTCGGTCGAACAAGAGACCATTCGGTCGAACCAGTGGGCAAACGAACAGACTAACCGAATCAGAATACACATTCGACCGAATACGATTGTATTCGACCGAATGTACATCCTACTCGACCGAACGAGTCCTCAATCGACTGAACGTGTTCTTCCCAGCCCCTTTGACCGAACCAGTACCATATTCGACCGAACAAGTAGCTGATTCGATCGAACCTGCCCTTATTCGACCGAATGTGCCAGAAACAGCTTGTTTTCAACTTTAAATCTTGGTTTTTGCTCGAGGTCGCGTAGGCTTATACTCTTAGACTTAAAGCGTGTTGTTAACCTATTATGTCCTTGTCTAGACTTAGAGGATCGACGTTTGGCAGCACTCGACCACCCTAGCAACCATACTTAGCCAACAAGGTGAGTTCATAGCCCCCTTTTTCTTTTAAGCTTTTCAAATCATTGGGGTGGAAACATGGTAACTGTACACGTTTTGACAAAACTCATTTATTCAAACATTCTTTATCATAGACATTCTTGGCAAATCTTTTGCAAACAATGAACATTGGGGAAACAAGTAATCATGGCAGGTTACTCATACCTTAACTTTCTCGGAAGTTGTGTATGTCTAATCAGTTATTCAGGAGTAAACATGGGAATCATTGATCGCTTAGGGAACAAAGGACGTTTGGAAATCAAAGTCATGTGCCCGTTATACATTATCATGAAAACACATCATTCATTGGACAGTCTAGTGGTCGTGTGAACATAGGCAGTATAGGTCACACTAGTGCATATGTTTGGTCTCCAAGTGGTCGATTGGTAGACAGGCCGTCACTAGATGTGGGATTCTAAAGTGTTCGATTTAGAATACACGTGACCTATGGGGTTCTTAAGTGTTCGATTAAGAATCCGAAGGATTTCCTAAGTGATCGATTAGGAATCCAAGAGATACTAAAGTGGACGCTTTAGAATTCTCTCATGGTATCCAAAGTGATCGATTTGGGTTACCATCATGGAAATCAAGTAGCATCGTGTGGTCTTGTGTGGGTTGATGTCAGGTCTCGTGTGATCATTATGCATTATCATCATTATCATCAAGACATGGTGACATATGATTCTTTGGTATCTTTATACATATATCCTTGATATCATTACACCTGTATGCATGGGAATAATACTTGGGATCATTATACATAACTCTTGCAGTCTTGGTTGAGTTGATAAGCATACCCAAGCATAGTAGGATATGTTGTAGGAGTGGTGGGTTAGCCGATGGTACACCCTATACATAAACCCCTACAACTTAGTCTAGTATGCTTGTGTAGGGCTTATCACTACATTATTAGTTGACCTATCTTTATACCTTGGATTTACAAATATAAACAAGCTTAGCAGAGTAGGTTGTAGGAGTGGTGGGTTAGCCGATGGTACACCCTATATATAAACCCCTACAACCTAGTCTGGTACGCTTGTCTTGTCTTACAAACCTTTTTAAAACCGGGCTTTATACCCAAGCATGGTAGGATAAGTTGTAGGAGTGGTGGGTTAGCCGATGGTACACCCTATATATAAACCCCTACAACTTAGTCTAGTATGCTTGTGTATAATCCCTTTTTCCTTAAACCTATGAATTCACTCATCTACTTTATGTAGTTGACGTTTTGTTACATGTTTTCAGGAAATGAAGCAGGAAGTAGCAAATAGCTGATAGAGGCCTTAGATGGAAGACATTTATGATTGATGTTAGCATTATCTGTTGTAATGGAACGAATTTGCTACCTGTTGAATTGTTGAAATGTTGACATGTTTTAAGTTTATGCATTTAGACTTTTAAATCTATTGTGCTCAATCAATCACGACCCCGTCGCCACGCCTCGGTTTTTCCGCCAATTACGACCGGGGTGTGACAAAAAGCGTGTTGTTAAAACTAAACAAGTGACACCTCTTGCTCCAGTTGTTCAACAACCACCTGTTGTTAGTGCTGACTTAAATATAAATACAATTGGTGAGGAAATTGAATCTGATTTTGAGAATCGAAGGAGAATAATAGGAGATCCTCGTGAACTTTATGAATTGAGAATAAAGGAGAGGCGTACGAAGAAGAAATTTGATAAAGATGTTACATATGAGCCTGAACCAAGCCAGTTGAAGAAAAAACGTATAAAACACACGGCTAAGAAAGCTAAATCTAGATTGAGGTTAGTTGATGAACGAGGATAGGGGTGAGCAAGATAACGGTCGGACCCTTGAAACCCGGTTACCCGACTCGCAAAACCCTTAATTAGACCCGAATATATAATATGGGTCGGGTAAAGGGTGTTTAAAATTCACCTTAAAGGGTAAAAGGGTTTCAGGGGTCCAACCCTTTTTCAAACCCTTTATCCGTTTACTAGTTTCAAGATACATATATATGAGATTCGCGATTATCTGAATTTAGGAGAGATATATATTTCATATAAGGTTCATCCAAAATTTCCCAATTACTAAGAAAAATAAAAATAAATGGTCATACTACAGATTGGAAACATATATACGGGAATCACTGAATTGTTCTCTACATGAAATTTGTAAATGTGAATATTTCAGTTTAAATGGATGATTAACTTTCAAAATTAGACTTTACTACGTTATTAAATGAAAGTATAATTGTTCTATGATTCATATATTAAAGTCATATATGAGATATGCAACTAGTAAATACTGAAAAAAGAGATGTGATTACTGCCTTAAAGGGTAAAGGGTTGGACCCTTAAAACCTTTATTTATACCCGACCTTTTTATTGTTTTGAGGGTAGGGTCTAGGGTCCACGTTTCTTCCTAAAAGGGTAAAGGGTCCGGGTAGGGTATTAGGTAAAAGGGTAGGGTCTTACCCTTTGAACAGCCCTACCAGAGGATCCTATTGTTAGGGTTCTTAAAGATCAGGAGATGAATATTGAAAAGACTCCTGAACTATCTAAAGCTGATAAAAGTGTTGAAATTGAAAAGACTCCCGAGTTCTAAGGTAACTTGGATGATGTTATTGATAAACTTTTGTACACTCCAATAGCTCAAAATACGATTCCTCGAACTACACTTTTTTTTTGAACAATCAGTTCCCAAGGAAACTCCTAAAGCTAATCCAAACGTCTCACAACAATCATTTAGGAGTTTTCGTGAATTTGATACAAATTTGTTTTTGGATGGACCATTAATGTTGGAATACAATGTGTTGAAAAAAAAAGTTGATAATCAAGCAGTTAGGATTACAATTTTGGCAGAGGAGAATGGTAGACTGAGAGCTGAAAATGTTGAAATCAAGAAGAGATTGGAATAAAACGAAAGGAAAAGAAAGCTACAAGATGATTTGTTGTATGAACACATAAAATATCTAGTGATTATCGAGAAGAAACATGGAATTAGATTCAACTTCGAGGTGGATCGTGTTCAAAGCAAGCGACACGGTATTTGAACGCCTTTATGGTGGAGATATAGGTGTTGCTGAGGGTTTATTCCATGTTGATTATGATAATGAGAAAAGTGCTGATATAGGAAAGTCAAAAATTGTAGAACTAATCATTGTTGATGATTCATTTCAAGGAGATGTCTTTGTGCAGGCTGAGGGGTCTAACCAGTCGGGAATGCTGGTGGATGAACTTGTGGTTGATAGTGCACCAACAGTAGTAGTACCTGTTGAACCTACTATTCAGGAAACCAAGGTAGTAGAGGAAAATAAAGACAAAGAGAAGAAGAAGATGATGAAGACGAAGAAAAGTTAGATTTTGAGGATTCATCTGATGATTTTAATGATCTTGATGATGATGAAAACTCACAAGGTGGTGTTGGTGCCTTTTCGGGGAAATCAGATAGAAATATTGACTATGTTGGTGGCAATGTACAAACTGATGAACCTCCACTGGAGTGTCACACCCCAACCTACAGTGGAAATGTCGGGACGTGGCTAATTGCTCACAGCTCTCAAGGTACTATCGTGCATTATTGGACATTTCAATATCTATTAAATTAAATTAAATTAAAACCAAATATTCAATACAAATATCCAAAATCAAATAATTCACCAAACAAACATATAACAAAATATAAAAGTCTTGTTTATTTTTCTATCTTGAATCCTAAGTTCTCTTTCAAATCTTAACTTAACTTCACATCACACGATGACCTGCATATGAGTTAAAAAGAAAGTAGATTTGTCAAAACAAGGTTGAGTGAGTAGCACACCAGTTTTGGTGTATATATAATAGATAAATAAATAGGCAACAAGTCAAATGAGATAAGTAATTCAACCAATGAGTATATAGATGAGCTGTCGATAAGTAGGATGCTAGATGAACTGGACGATGGCTATTACGACTGTCGTATGATCATACTATATTGAGATTATGCAAGACCTCTCTGAATGCGATTCACATAAAGCATCTAAGAACGTAACAAGTATTGTACAAAATTGTTAACACAAGTGACAGTAGTTGTAATTTGTGTATTAAATAGTAGGAAAATAGTGTATAAAACGCATGCGTCCCTAAAAGTTTGAAAGCGGTAAAATAAGGGAATGTTGTACTCACCTTAAGACACGAGCAAAGATGAAAAGATAATATTAATAATAACGGCCGCGGTTCACGCGTTGACGATATAGCCTAAGAAGGAAAATTGAAGCTGAAAATACTAAGTAAATGGAATAGATCGGCTTTGAGAATTCGATGGTTATAATTTTTATTAAGTTATATTATATTTTTAGTTTATAATCTTATATTATTAGTTTATAAATCTTTATTAGTCATACTTAATATTTCATTATATAAAAATATTATATGAGTAAAATACATCTTTAAAAGTTCTTAATACGTTAAAGTATATAAAATTTGCCTTTTGTATATATATATATATATTAAATGAAGAATATTAATTTACATGGTATTATTTATACATACATATATATATACACATATACATATATAAATGACGAAAATATTCGAGAAAACACGAGTGTCATAGTCGGTTTTATATAAAATAATAATTTATCTAGTTATTATTATGTTTATTATTTGTCAAAATATGATTTTACCAACAATTTATCAAAAATATATATATAAACGGGGTGGCGGGGGTTCGAGTGCGCGGCCTGCCACTCCATAACCAATGTTCTAACCAGCTGGGATAACCAACACATGCGCTATAAGTTAGGAACATTTAGTTATAAACATAGGCGGCTTTAACAGGTCCAAGAACAAACCCTAACAACATCAATCAGTTAATCCGATTGATGTTGTGATAATAGATGATAAGGCTTTCGTTAATATCATTATTGTGATCATGTTGCACTAATTAATTAGCTCAAATAATGAACAGAGATAGGTCTACTGAGTGTTACAGTTGCCGACCAAATATGTTTACAAATGAGCAAGTAAACGGCAAAATAAATGCAATTATTTATAGGGTTAAGGACGGTTAGGGTTAGAGGATCGTATCTACCAAATTAATTGAATTATCTCATCTGTTTTCGTGTCCAACGAGATCAATAGAAGTCTACTACATATTTAGGAAAGAACGGATCAAACATGATCTTATTAACATGTTTAAGGTGTCGGTTAGGCCGAAATTAACATCAATAGTGTATGTACAAGATCAATTAACAATAATAACACGAAATTGTCGCCCAAGTTATACAATTTGACAACCGGTGCAAGAAATTGAATACGAGTTTGGGTTAGGGTTATGGTTATCCATTTGATAATATGGGTTATATCAAAATCTTCCTTTTAGTCCCTGATGTTTGAAGATGTGTAGAAAAGAGGATTAAACTTTATATTTTGGGCTGAAAATGCCAAAATAGTAAGGATATAATTATAAATAATTAATATTATATTAATAATTAAATCTTCTCAACAAACATGACTTTTAAGAAAATAACCAAAACCTCTAAACGGGTTGGGTTTTAAAAGAAAAGTATAAATTCGAAAACCCGAGTTGTTAAAGTCTCCCCTACTGTAGGGAATTTCGTCCCGAAATTAAAAAAACACTATAACAACACCATTATATTGTGAGGAAAAGAAAGTTTTAAAGTATAATTTAAAAATTAATACATAATACATAACTTTGAAAATCCGATAAGGGTAATTATATATAGGATCTACCAACGGCGTATCCACCATGTCCTTCTCATCTTTACATCCGTACCGTTATCTCAACTACTTTCGGTTCCTCATTATGACACACAATTATTCAGATTATGATTTCCATGAGAGGAATTTGGTAATTACGTATGCATCCATAATTACTTAGATCGTTGGATGGTCCATGTAAATCGTCCCATTGTGTGGGTTACAAAGCATTTGAGTAAAACATGATTTTGAGGGGAAAAAAATTTAAGGAGTTTTAAGTAGAAAATCACCAATGTATAAGACAATTACAAAAGTTGCAGTAGATTTTACTAAAGCAAGGAAATTTCCAAGACATCGCAAAAATATAAGTATGTAAAGTTGAAGGAAAGATAACTTATTAATAGTTAAAGTTAACGAAGGTAAGGAAATATGATAGAAGTTGGCTTTAATAAACAATCTATTTAAACAAAAAGGACTTTATTCATGAGATAGAAGATAAATACTTCAAATGGGGAAAAATTCAAAGCTATAAAGTGGCGTTACAATACGTAATTAAGAAAAAGACAACAAAAACTAAGATAAAGAGAATGGAAAAATTCATCACGGTCGTTGAGTAGCTTAATTAACGTGACTTGGAGCAACTTGAGGGGCTGCATTCAGAGAAGTTGGAGCAGTCAAGGTAGATTGACTTGGGATAGCTTGAATGGGTTGAACTTGCATAACCGGGGCTTGAGTAGAGTAGGCTTGGTACACTTGACCTTACGGATGCGAGGTCTGATAAAGCTGGGGTCGGTAAGGTTGACCTTGGTTGATGGATGAGCTTGAAGGATATGGGGTTGATGGATTTGAACTTGGAAAGCATGAGTCAAGTAGTCGGGTGTAGTCATAGTTTGGGCTTGATGGACACGGAGAAATTGAAGGCACATATTACGAAGATGATTTGGGTCTCCACAATGATTACAAGCCCGGGTAATAGGAACACCAGTTTGAGCATGTGAGGCAGCTTGTGAATTAGGCGGGGCACGACAAGTGTTAGCAAAGTGACCGTAACAGTTGCATTGAGTGCACAGACGGAAACGGGATTAAGCAGGATGGTGACAGTTACACTTGGCACAAAGGGGATGAGGACCAAAGTAAGTCTTCTTGTTTGTGGCATTAGGGTCATTGGGAGCTTGGTTGTTGGGTTGGTTGACAGAGTAGTTTGGGTGGTTGGTCTTACGTTTGCTGTTGTTGTAAGCAGGCTTGGTTTCGGCTTTGGCATCTGCGGAGGAATCGGTCTTAGATTTGTTAGGAGTAGGCTTGGAGTCCTTGCGAGACAAGGTTCCATCCCGAACATGCCTATCAACGAGAGAGGCAGCTAGGTCCATCGCCTCACCAATGGTTAGAGGGTCACGAATCACCACGACATCGCGGAAAATGGTCGGTAGACCGCGAATGTATTTCTGGATGCCGCGAGTATCGGGGGTTTCCAGGTGGGGCACAATCCGGCTAAGTTCTCAGAAACAGTTAGAGTAGGTAGAGTTATCTCCACTATCTTGTTTGAGTTCCCAGAACTCGGCTTTAAGCCTTTGAAGTTCATGTTCCAGGCAGAAATCCTTCATTCCTGCTTAAGTTCTTCCCAAGGCATGGATATGACCAAGTCAGACCCTTGGTCAGTCCTCAGAGCATTCCACCAGGTGACAGCTCGGCCCTCGAACTTGCTTGAAGAGAACTTAGTCCGTTTGGCATCCAGATATTCACAGTAGATGAAGATATTCTCCATTTCTTCAAACCATTGCAACAACACGGTGGCGTTTTCTTCACCAAGAAAGGATGGGGGTTTTGTCCGGTCCCCTATTACAGCTTGATCTTACTTAATCATGTCATAACACACACAGATTGATGTGTCGACAAGGGAGTTAATGACGGGTTGCTATATTTAGAAAGATGACCGTTTGTTAAAGGCGGAATCAATAACAAACATACGGTTGCTTAATAAGTATTCAATGATAACCAACACAAACAAGATTCACACAAAAGATTTCCATTTATATAACATTCATCATACAAATAGGATAATCGATTTAGGGTTTCTTGAAGGAGGGTTTATACGTACAAAGACAACCGTCACACACAATATTCTATCTTAATAAATGTGTCTATCTGCCCTTGTCCGTGTGTCCGTCTTCCGTCTCAGGCGGCGTGCCCTAAAACATTCTATTTATAGGCCTGCCACCCTAGGACAGCTGCCATTCCTTCTAGAAACCCTAAATACAACGTACATAATCAAATTACATATTCAAAATAATCTAAGTGTAAAACAAGTCTTCCGGGTAGGCTTTGCATCAATCTTCATTTTTCGAGTACGCTGTGTACTCTGCCATCCTTAAGGACTTGGTAACATAGAAGTGTGCCCGGGATCAGTTTCCGGGTAGACTTTAGTTGAAGAGTATTTTACCAATTAAAATACTCACCGGGTAGACTTCAATCTTCTTGACTTTGCTAGACTTTTCCCGACAAACTCTTACGAGCAACCATGTTCTTCAATGGTCCATTTCAACTCTTTGCTATAAAATAACTTATTAGCAAAGTGTACTCGGGAGTACTGTTCTTTGCTTGAGTAGAACCTTGCCCGATGTTACTTAGTGATATTTCATTTCAATCATCAAGCATGTTCGGACCACTATTATTAATGAATACCTTGCCCGGTCTTCCAATCACTTGGCTTCATGGACTTGGTTAGCCAAAAGCTTACTCGGGAGTGAACTTTACTTGGCTATGAAAAACAGACTTGCTTGATAAAGTGAACCTTTCCCGGATTTACATAAACTAGTGAACCTTGCCCGGTAACACACTAATTTGCAAACCCTGCTCGGATATCCACTAAAGAAGCCTACTTAAAGTTAACCTTGCCCGATACACATAATATCGCACCCGCTTGCTCGGATGTCTAAGGTGTGCCCAGATCCATACTTAGCGAATTATGAGGAGGTTGAGAAGATTCCAATCTTCCATGTACTTCATTTTGGTCAAATCTTTGACTCAACAATCTCCCCTAGATTGGAACACCTCAGCTGACCCAAAACATTTCTACATTTACTTACACTTAGTCAAAATACACATCAAATCAAAAGTCAAATTACATATTCAAATAACATAAAAAAATTACAAATTCAAAAACTGTCCGAAGACAATACAAAACAAAGCCTATTATATCGATCTTGTCTCTTTCTTGCATTATGAACGGCTTATCTTTGATTGACTCTCTCAGAAGCAGTTTCATATTGAAGATATTAAGGGGGCTTGGTAGTGAGTGTGACTTTCTGGTATAGCCAAATCCTATATATCCATCAAATCTTCATTATGCAGGCAGGTCAAGTCTTCATCTTTCTTAATAATCCCCAGTATTTTTCCAACAGAGTTCCTTAGTACAAAATGATCAGCATTCTCTTTGTATTCAATTTCAGCTATAATGTCATTCTTCTGTACTGTGTAGTTGGGGCGTCTCATTCTTCTTCCCAGACTTATGCATGTATTCATGTTAGAAAATGGATTATCATCCCTGACAGTCATTTGATAATCTCTCTCAGCTATGTCCATTCTCCTCAGCTTCCCAGTCCTTTTTGACTTGTGAAGTTGGATTGTTCTCCAATTTCTCTTTTCTTTTAAGAATTTGAACCCTTTTTCAGCTTCTTCCATCAAAAATTTTGACAGAACATTCATCTGTCTACCTGCCATTTTGTTTCTGTTTCGATAATCATATAATCTAAGAGTGACCATCCTTTCCAGTTGTTCTTCATTATACTCACGGAAGTCACTCCTAACAACAATCTCTCTCAATTGTCTGCTTTCCATAATCACCTTCAAGGACTCAGTGACAGAATCAAAGTACAGTTCTCTAGGAACATTCATATCAGATTGTGGTCTTATTGTTCTTTGTTGTGCAAAACTGCTTGATTCACCTCTTTCTCCTTGACCTCTTCCACCTTGTGGAAATCTTCTTGAAATTGGAGGCCTGAAAGGAATAAACTTCTTTGGTTTCCCAGGCCTTAAGTTGAAAAAATTTATGTAGATGGCCTCTACCATTTTAGTTGGAAGATTGGTAAGTATAACAACATTTTCTCCATGTTCTTTAAGTTCAAGTAACATTTTTGCCATTCAAGGAGTGTTTGCCAACCCAGCAGGTACAAATCTTCCATCTGCAGAATATCTTGGGTTCTCACCTTCTCTTAAAGCTTTTTCCCATTCACTCTTTTGAAAATAGAAAAGGTTTTTCAGATCCTCCTTTTCCAAGACAGTAAAGTCTGCTTCACTCATTTCCCTTTGATTGATCATTATGTTCCTCAGAATGTTGATCATCTCTTCATTCTCCCAAGGAACAAATGGTTCATCCTCAGGTTCAGGCTTCACTTCTTGAGGAGTAAGGGTTTCAACTGATCTGGCTTTTTCTTTTGTCTTCTCCCTCAAAATTTGAATTCTTCTCTTCTTTACTTGTGGTTCATCAGTTGGTTCAGACTGTTTAGAGCTCTCAGTTTGGACCCTCTTCAGTTTTTCTTTTCTTTTCAATTTGTTGTACTGGTCCAACACTGATTCTTTGGATAGGATCTCAACAATCTCAGGCTTCATACCTCTTTCCAGCAGGTATCCACACATACCTCCAAACTTTTTCTTTAAAACATCGGTCTTTTCAAGTTTCTCATTTTCTTTTACACACTTTTCAATGACCTTTTCTCTTTCACTGTTATACAAATCTTGTAGTTGGTCAAAGTTAAAATGAGACAGACTTTTTTCAGAATAGTTATGCCTTCTGAGATAATCTCTGTATTTCTGGGCATCTCTATTCTTTTGTTGCATAAGCTTCTTGAGAATATTATTTTCTTCTTCTAATTTCTGCTTCAATTCATCATCATTCATAGCAGCCAGGGTTTCGAAGCTTATACCAAATCTTCTTAACTTTATAACCAATGGATTTTTCCTTTTAGCTTCCAACACACTCAGCTCAATGTTTTCCCTATGTTCCTCAGTCATTGTGACTTGAGGAGACACAACATTAGCAGCTTTGACAGTTTTTCCTTGATCATTTTCAGGGTCATCATCATTATCATCTGAATCCTCAGACTCATCCTCTCCTTCAGTTAAATCATTCATTGCATAAATCTTTGGTTCATCAGAAGGTGGATGATCTGGTTCACTTCTGATTGGCACATCAGGAACACCTGGAATTTGTTGTCCTGGTTGCAGTGTCTGTAGTGGAATTGCCCTGATAGGGCTAGCTTCATTACCACCTTCATCATCAAGAGTCTCAACATACCATTTGTTCTTTTCATCCCATTTCCCCCTCTTTGTTTTCTTCTCATCATTCCTTGTTTGTTCATCAAATTTCCTCTTTCTTATATACACTTGTTCAAATTTTTTGGCTCTTTCCATCCTGATTCTGGTGATATTAGCCATCATTTCTTCAACAGATTCACCAGTTGGCCTTTCAGGTTCCCTTTCAGGTTCCTTTTGAGGCATTTCTTCATATTCAGGTTCAGGTTGGCTTTGTGGTTGAAACATACTAATCACCATAGCCAAAGAGTTGTCAGCTTCCTCAACTCTGCTCAAATGAATTAATTCCTCAATTATCTCTTGATCAGCCACATCATCAATCATTTCCTTTGCAAGTTTGGCTTGTTTGATCAAGTTCTCCTGCTCTGCCAACTCTACAGGGTCCATATTTTGGGCCAGTATTTCTCTGTCCCTTGTCTCTCTTAAGATATTTTCTTGTTCCCTTAGAGCATCATTGGCAGCATTAGCATCATCTGTAAACAAGATGTATTTCTCTTGATATGCCTTAGTAGGCTCTTCTTCTGTGACTTTTCTTTTTCCCTTGTCTAATCTTTTCTTTAATTCTTCTTCAGTTTCAGGAGGGAAATTATCAATATCTCTATCAAGCTCATCCATTTCTTCATCATACTCTACAGTCTTGGAGCATTCTGCTTGTTCAGTTTCTGGTTCAGTGAGCACTATCTCCTCAGTAGCAGTATCTCCTTCATTCATCACTTCAGTTTCAACTTCTGTCTGTATGTCAGTTAAGACATCAGTAGCTATATCAGTAAGAATATCAGTAGCTACATCAGTGATAGCTACATTCTCTTCAGTACTTGTCTTTTCAACTCCTTTCTCTTTCTCAACATTTTCTTCAACATTCATCTTTTCAACCCTTTCCTCTGTCTCAACATACTCTTCAACCCTCTCCATATTAACTATTTCTTCATTGTAATCATAGTCTTGTTCACCCACATCAGATCTATCACCATCATATTCATCATCCTCTATCCTCCTCTCCTCAATACTTTCCTCTCCATCATCATAATCAATCATAATAAATTTTAAACTATCAGCAGTCTCCACAACTGTTGCAGTTTCTTCAACATTCACACCCGAGACAGTTGGTATTTCTTCATTCTCCCCATGTTTTGGGGCAGCTGAGGTCTACTCAACTTCCTGCTCCAGGGCTTGAATTCTCAAGTTTGCTTGTACCAACTTCTTTAACAACATCACATTTTCCTCTGTCACCTCCTCATTTCTTCTCTTCAGTTCCGCAATTTCTTTTAACAAGGTCAACAGGTTAGTGTCAGTGGGTGGTGTTGTAGGTGGTGATGTAGTGAATGGTTCATATTCAGGAAGTTCTTGGGTTGTGGTTTGAGTTTGGAAAGTGGATTGTGGTGGTGATTGTGTATGGGGTGGGCTTGGAATGAATGGATCAGTACGGATTGGGCTTGTTGTTGGTGGTGTGTGAGTGATTTGGTGTGGTGGAGATTGTGGTGGTGATGGTATAATGGGTTGGTCAATGTGTGGTGGTGATTGTGGTGGTGTTAGAATAGGTTGTTCTATTTGCTCAAGTTGCTCCCCCTAATCAGGTGCAACAATGTCTATAGCTACTCCAGCTCCTCCATCATCTACATTCATATCATCATCTTCATCATTAGAGTCTCCATCATCACTCTCATCATCATCAACTCCTTTCTCCTCTAAGCTTAACTCAGGCACTGGCATCACATTCAGATCATAGTCCAACAACCATGGCAATATCTCAAATGGGACATTTGAGTTGAACATATTTGAAACACCTGGATTCTTGATTCTTCTGTATCTATCAGGGTTTTGCTGTTGGTGTGTAGTTCCAGCAGTGGGTAAATTATGAAGTTCACTATTGAAGATTATCTGTAGGAACCTTGGATATTGTAAAAATCTTTTCTTTTCAGCCTTCTTCAGGTTTCCTACTAATCCTTCAAATATCATCTTCGAAAAATTGAAAGGTAGATCATATATAATTCCCACTATGGCATTTTCCAAGTCATGACTCATCAAGGTCCATGATCCCTTCCTTGGAGCAAATCCGTGTATCACATGATGAATATGAAACCTGTACAACATAGGGAACATACCCTTCTGAAACTGTCTATCGTGTACATTTACTTGATATCCCATTGTTTCCTCAAATATCTTCATTAAGTTAGGTGTGATGAAATTTATGGAATTATGATCACCATCATTCAACCGTAGACATCTTCTTATCATCCTTTCTGTAACGTGTATTTCTTGTCTAGCAACGGTTGCTTCGATTCTTTTACCATTGATGTCTTTAACCAGTTCTGCAAATCTCCAGAAATCTAAAGAATGATTTCTGTAAATCACAGGGCTTTTAGTGAACGCGAAACTGACATTCAACCGTGCCATCCATGTTATCATCCTCACCATCGGCTCATTGTCAGGTGTGACTTGTAACAGTGCACACATATTGTGTTTTGGTTCGAATACATATTTGGTTTCATCGTCTGCCATATCTGAATCACATAAACAAACAAATTCAAAGTGAAATTAGTCATAAAGTTCATTACTTTAAGTAATTTCAAGTTATAAAAATGAAGAAGAAAGAGAAAGAAAAATCATCAAGAACTTGTTCTTCGAAATGTTTATAACCTAAACACATAAACAGAGTATTAGTAATCAGATACATAATCAAAGCCCATTATAGTCTAATCGTGGTCGAAAAACACATTAATGTTGCTTACCGAGTCGGAATTAGAGGGCTGATTCAAGATAGGGTTTGGATTAAGGTGTGGTTGAGATAAGTCGGTTAGGTTTCTTTGGGAGTAAGGAGTTGTAGTGTAAGGAGAGAGGGAAAAGTAATGTTGAAAATTTTGCCTAACTCCCTATTATATACCTTTTGAAAGTGGGTTTTAAATGCATTTTGTTATTTTGTGAATTATTAGCTGTCGCACAGTATCATTATCCACTTGATATATTAAAAACAATATTTATCTTTTAAGTTAATAAAACCTTACTCGGAAAGTTTAATATATCCAAACTCTACTCTGTATACTTCCACTTACAAAGCTTATCCGAAAAATAAAACATCAACCTTGCTTGGTCAATCAAAGTAATTTAAAGTCAAGAATCATAATCAAACAATCATACTTAAAACATATACATTCAAGCATACTTGGAAATACAGTGTGCCCGAGCAACCTTTTGGATGTATAGTGTGCCCGAACAACCTTCTTATGCAAAGTATACCCTAATAACCTTCCTTGAATACAAAGTGTGCACGGAAGAGAACTTCTAGCAGATAGTGTACTCGGAAAGTCAAGTTTTTAAATTACCAAGTATACTGAGGGAACAAAAATGTACCCGGAATATAAAGTGTGCCCGGAAAACAATGTTTACCCGAAAACACTTGTAATTTAAAGGAAATCATAAACAAATATTACAAAGCATGCTATATAAATGAGATTAAAAACACATAAATAGCTTGCCCGAAACACCAAAGTTAGCAATAAGCTTACTAGGAAACACATATTCAATCATCAGGTATGTCCTTACCCAAGGAATTTCAACAAATCAAACCATACCAGAAAATGACAAACTTAAATAACAATATCTAAGTGTGCCCGGAAAGGTTAACAAATCTTTCCTAACAACATATTCACACAAATTACAAAGATTACTGCGTGTACTAACATAAGTTCACAAAGTTTGCTTGGAATAACAATCAGTAAAAAAATGCAAAGCTTGCCCGGAACAAGAATGTCTTGTTAAAAGCTAGCTATACCACATAATCATCTCAAGACTTCAAGCTTGCTTGGGAAATGAGTACAACAGTGTACTCTAACCGGAAAGTGTAAACACTTCAAAGCATGCCCGAAAATCATAAACTTAGTCAAAAATGACTAAGCTTGCCGGAAAGGTCATAAATCATTAAACCTTACCCAAAATAACATATTCAAACATATTCAAATGTTTTGTGCCCGGAAAGGTTATAAAACATCAAAACTTACCTGACATACATATTCAGCCAATTAAAGGCAAAATGCAACACTTTTTGACTTAAACTGTGACATTCTTGACAAAACAAGGTATACCTTATTCATTACATAGCGAGTAAACAATAAATCGGTTAATTCGTAGTGCTTAAACGAGTAACCGACCTATACTAATTATGACCCGCATATATACTGAGTGGTCATATACGAGTTATATATATATTATAGTGGCTAACATATTGATATTTAGGCCCCAGTACGTTTAAAACCATTTAAACGAAAAATGTTTCGTTTATTGGTACGCTATGAGTTTAAACGCAATCGTTAACATCAAAACCAGCATTGTAGCATCCGTTAAGCCGAAAAAGATTTATAAAACACTTATACGACATGTTCTAAGCTATGTGTGAAAATATTTTGGATTTTTAAAACGAGTCAGTACGTTTTTCTTATTTTACAAAAATATGCTGAAAAACACTCGCTTTCGCGCTGTTTTTGGCACTCGAACTAGTTTTCTTGCAAAAAAACCGAATCCGAATTAAATTTTGGACCGATATTTATGCATGGCACGGAAACCGAGGCATTAATGGGGCAAAAGGAGGCCCAATGGGCCCCTTTATGGGCCGACCACAAAAAATGGGGTGCGACCCCTTGTATAAGGCTTGTTATACAAGCTTGTTACTTGATATTTTCACACAAACTTCAACCTAGATAAGAAATCACAGCTGAGTTCTTCATTATCCAGCCAAAACCCTAAAGGTAATCTTCAAATTTTCATCCATTTCATGCTTAAATAACAAAGTTTAAGCATGAAAAATTAAGTCTTGTTCAGTTTTAAACATGTTTAACCATTCAAAAATCATAAAAATCAAGTAAAATTATGTTTTTATGTTAAAGATGTTTACAAACCAGGAACATATACTTTTTATGGTCAAAAACGAGGATTAGATAATGAATACAACGTTTTTCCGGTTTGAAAGTTCGGTTTGAACCCAAAACCGAAACCCTAATTATCAAGGCTGTTACATGGATGATTTATGCTTGGTTTGATGTTATATGATATGTAGATACACTGAGTTTGTGACTCAAGACATGGAGTGTTGTTTAAACCATCAAAACTCATCGAAAACCGACAAGGTAAACCCGTAACACTCGTTTAGGGGCTGTTTAGTATTAGGTTGTGACGTTATTGTTTTTAGCTTGTGAAAATTTTCAGGGACATTAGGGATCATTTAAATGAGTTCCATTTTAAATTTGGTAATTTTCCGATAAACAGAGAATATTTGGCGAATTTATTACCGTTTATTGGCGTTTATTCGGGAAAAATAGTTACACTTCATCAAAAATTATGAAATTTGGTTTGGAACCCATAATTGTTATGTGAATATCACTGGAAAAGTTTGAGGACATTTGGAGCTGTTTAGGTATTTTTTGTGCAATTGTGTTTTAATCGAGTTTTAAGAGCCGAAAAAAACGCAAAAAAAGCATTTTTTGCCAAAGAGTTTGGTTCTAGAGATTTTTCATGAGATATGTGATGATATTGAGACCACTTGGAAAAATTATTGGATTTTTCAGATATTGTTTGGTATAAACGGGATATTTATTACTTAATTATAACACATTTAATGAATTTTTATAAATAGATAATTAATCATAAAATTTCTGAAAGTATTTTTATAAAATTATCCATATTTTAATGTATTTTTACAAAAACTTCCATAATTTATGTATAAGTGCATAATTAGTTATGAATAATCAAAGATTTAAACTATATCTGTTTTAACGAAACCGGCTGTTTTGTGTTTAACGGACTGACTGGTATGTCAAAATGTCAAAAGTTGCCAAATATCATAGTTTTAGGTGAATTTGATAAAAACGAACTTTTTACGAGAATTCCGGACAATTCGGATGAATTGTACGCGCTTCGTATAATCAAAACCGTAAGAAAACGGAAACAAAACCTGTGATCAATCCAGATACCGAAACCTTAAAATTCTTTTATAAATCAAATCATTTTATCAATCAATTTGTTTACATAAGTTTATATGATCTTACCTATTTTCAAAACGCATAAACGATCAACTTGGCTAGGCTCGGAAAACGGTGAAACTAAGCCAAATCCAGTTTTAAACATTTCATAATATACAACGTCACAATCTAAGACTATGGTCATGTTTTGGGCCTAACAGCTATAACCAGACTAGTTATACAGCCCGATTTGGTTTAAACACTGTACTAGTATTAACAGTACGATACCGATTATAGGATACGAGTTATAATCGAGGCATAACAGTTATTGACGTATATTACCTGCTCGAACTACAATAAGGTAAGTTTCACGACCCCACTTTCTAAACTGTTTTACGAACTTTTGGGGTGGAAAGCATGTTTACATATACTTATATACTTGAAAACGTGTGGTGATGTGAATTATCTAAGTACTAACACTTGAAAGTCCCCACAAACACAAGTGATTAACTTCGTGCCAGTGACGTGTGGATAGTACTATCGGTTTGACAAACCCAACTGAAGGCGCCGGTGGGATATGCCAGATATACTTGTTTATGCAGTTGCACATTGTCATTTATACTGATTACATTCTGCTATGTGGTGTTAGACATAGTACATACTTGGGGCAAAGTGGCTGTTAAATGCCAACGGGAGTACATGAGCAAGGGTGGCCATGCAGTGCGAGCTGTCTCGGTTTCACTTGTGGCTTAGTATAATATATCATACACATACTTATATACATACGTACTGTGAACTTTACGAACTCGTATACTGATTTTGTTCGAACTCGTGAAACTTGAAACTCACCAACTAGACGTAGTTGACCCGTTTTAACATGCTTTTCAGGTAAGCCGAAGTTGGAATGATTTGCTTACGTGCTTGGTGTTAGAAGGAAAGTTGAATAGATGCGAATAGATGCAAATACGTACTAATGAATAAGGAACCGAAAACTGGTTATGTGTTTTTCATCTAGTTTGTAAACATAGTACCTACCAATGTAATATGATGTAAATTAGTTGTTGAATTTCTTTATAAACAAAGTGGTTGATACCAGTGTTATCTGTTACATTCCCGTATTACGCTTCCGCAACTACCTAGTCGGGGTGTGACATAAACCACTTGTCAAATTTATATCTTTCATTAAAGATCTTAGTTTAAGAGCAAATGGTGCATTTAGAGATCAAATTTCAGTTGTGTTTCTCTTCAAAACAGTTTCTTTCTTTAATTGAAAAAATCTCAAGAAAGGGATCATATTGACTAAGTATTATGACAACATAGATAGGTTAACAGCAGGTATATACTTAGCATGAATTTCATCTCTTTCGTGATATGATTAAGGTTCAATTTAAGCATAATGCATTAATGGTCAACACTGTGCTATGATGCCTCATATCTCTTCTCAAAGCTTATTTGGCTTTCCGCAGATCACCCCAATTTGACTCCAACCTCATGTATTTGGTCAAAAACTTGTTTTTGTATGACAGAACTTATTGGATCTTTTTGTATTTTTGATTTTTAAACATATATAGAGGTTGAAAGTTGGATTTACTGTTAGTTAACAAGCCTTTCATTCAAGATGAGACGGATTATGTCAACATCTTTGTAGTTCTTAGTTGTAACCCTCTTGTTTGATAAAATATTTAAAACACTTATCAACTATTGGTTGATTTATTCATTCTTCCCCCTGTTTTTGATATTTTCTCAAATTTTCTAACACATGTTCTTTGTCATATTTAAAGATGTTTCATTTTTGGTTGACCAAATAACAACAGGCTTGTGTATGACTGGGTAATCGCTTTTCTGCCTATCATTTGGAGAGATTTATCTTGAGACATGCAAAGACAACTATGTATCTCCACAAAAAGATTAGCATATTCATTATGTTTATATCACCTTAGATTTTGCATCATCATGGGAAAGCAACCATACATGTTAATGACTATACTATGGTCCTTTTAGCCTATTAAATCCATATGATTGGCTAAGCAGTGAATGTACTATCATTTCCCATATAAAAACAGTTTAATATTCAATCACCCCAATATCTCTTTATTGGCAGGTAAATGGCTATCCTGTTTGACCAGAACTGGTCAGCAAGACCAAACATACATGTGAATATATGTCCTTTCAAAGTCAGAGCTATTGACATAGTTTTAAGTGAAGAAATAAGAAACAAGTCATAATTGCCCCAAAAGCATTCAGTTTTCAGGTCATTGGCTCTCCTTTGAATCTGTAGAGATTCTAGGACCAAACATACACAAGTGCATGTCCTTCCAACTAGGCAGATGACATAATTTTCAGCAAAAATAACTAATTGAGTCTCTTCATTAAAAAAATCCTTCTTTTGAGCTTCTTTAAAGCTTGAACTGAATAATCTTATCATATCTCTTCACCATTAACAACATGCTCATGTTTTGATCAAAATGAAGTATTTATGCAAAATTCATTAGAAAATTTCATTTTTATCACTTAATTTTGACAAAAAACATATTTTGACACAAACAGTTGTAACATATTCAAATCTTAATCAAACATGAAATCATCAAGACAAGTAGATAGTACTAACAATCAAATTCTAACTTATCTTAATAACATCAGAAGATCAGATAAAGCACATATTCAAGCAATTAAGCAATGATGTCAGAAAAGCTTGTTCAAACAAGTAGATCATATCAAGAACACTTATCCTAACATCACAAATGCACATCAACTGATAAATATGCAAACATATCAACCAAACAGTTATATTAAAACTTTGCACACTTGATCAGTTAAGGCACATAACAGTTAACACATTCAGTAGCATAATCAGAATCATACTCAAGCAAATTCACATAACATTCAATTTGTGAAACCTCTAAATAAAGTAATTAGTTAGCACATTGAGGTACACAATCAAGCACACATCCTTAATCAGATTTCATCAGAGTTGATCATTCTTAGGGCTTTCAAAAGAAAGTTGAACCTGGTTCTATCAAGTGGTATGGTGAATAGGTCAGCCAAATTGTCACTTGTATCAACTCTTTGCATTTCAATCAAACCTTTTGTTGGTACATAAATGTCAGTAGTTCATAGTCTAGCGTTTGTAATCGAGTCTGTAATGTAATTATGTTTAAGTTTATGTTTATGTATGTAAGCGAAGTTGTCAACAAGTTCGCTTAGGCGAACTTGTTGAACAAGCGAAGTTGTCGACAAGTTCGCCTAGGCGAACTTGTTGAACAAGCGAAGTTATGGACAACTTCGCCTGAACATATCGGGCGAAGTTGTCGTGTCTATATATACTGTAGCCGACGGATTGTTTAGGTGACGAGAGAGGAGTCAGTTGTTGAGTTCAGTGAACGTGCCGAGAGTCTGTAATAGACGTGTTTCAAGTTATAATATATAACGTGTTCGTTTGTATCGCGTGTGATTGTTTTACGTATTCTACGCTCGTAACTACCTACGCAGGGATTCCGCACCTACGTAGATAGCGATATCCCGTGTAAGATCCGTCCGGGAACCTACAATTGGTATCAGAGCTTTGGCTCGATTGTGTGGTTCGGGATTTCACGCTGGTGTAGAAAACGTCTCGTTTGACCTATTCGCGGGACGCGTTTTCGTTGATATTGTGTTATACTCACCTTATACAGTCATATTCAAGCCGTCACACCGACCGGAAACTGCTAAATCGTCGAAAACAGATCTGAATATTTTCAGTGTTCTTCAGGCGAAGTTGCCGAGCTGGAAGTAGGGTTTCGGCGAAGATATAAGGTTGAGCGAAGTTAACCACAACTTCGCCTACCTCATAAGTTCGCCTAAGCGAAGTTAACCTCAACTTCGCTTACCTCCTAAGTTCGCTTACCTTAAGCGAAGTTATTCTCAACTTCGCCAAGTCACGCGAATTTAAGGATATTCCAGCGAAGTTAACACTTAAGCGAAGTTATCCTTAACTTCGCCTATAGTACTGTTTGGAAGAATTTTTGTTTTTTTTTTTCGGGTTTTTCTTGTTTTCGAGAAGATGTCGCCGATTAACATCTCAGAGTTAGTCAAAATGGAAGTTGAAGCGGGGTCGGCTATTAAGGCCCCAAGGTTGATGAAAGGAACCGACTTTGTGGCGTGGAAGGATAGGTTCATTCAGTATATTAAATACCAGGATGCAAAGATGTGGGTGTGCATCCAGGATGGATATATTCCACCGACAATGGAATACGAAGGTCGGGATGTGGTAAAGAAGTACAGCAAGATGGAGGAAGAAGAGAAAAAGATGTATGAGGCCGAGAGCAAGGCCCATGCTGCAATTACTATGGCTCTTCCTCAAGAGATTCTCCATACATTCAGGAAGTACACTTCTGCACGAGAGCTTTGGGATGCTCTTGAGAATAGATTCGAAGGGAACGTGGGTATTCGTGCCTCGAAGATTAAGCTGTTAAAGACTCAGTTCTCTGTCTTCAAGTATTTGAAGAACGAATCGCTCGATGATATTATCACCTGATATTATCATCTAATGACAGAGCTGAACAACTATTCTATTGCTTACAGAGAGGAGGAAATAGTTGAGAAGCTTCTCGATGCTCTCCCACCGAAGTGGGAAATGTACACTGTTATAATGAGGGAAGACAAAGACTTTCCTGATTATGACTTGGAGACAGCAGTAAACAAGCTCAGAACCTTTGAGCTTAATATGGTTCGTAAAGAGACACCAACGGATCAGGTTCAAGACCCTGGCATGTATGGTGCCAAAGTTAACTCAGGCTCAAGTTCGAAGTCTGAATCTGCTGCTTACTACTCCAAAGGAGAGTCAGGTTCTAACTCTTCTCATGAAGGAAATGTGTCAGTAAACATGAACGGTGATGTTTGCTTTATTGCTGGAGGATCAAGTGCTTCGAAACCTCAAGCATCCAAGAGTAGTTTCTCTCCCAGTGCTTTAAGCAATAACTACTCTAAGATGCCAATGAGTGTCAAATCTGCTGAAGAGCAGTCTGCACTCTATGCATCTTTTATTGCTTCTTACAAGAACTACATACAAGGGAAGATTGTGGACCCTGCTGCTTTGGAAGAAGACTATGACCAGATCGATCCTGATGATCTGGAGGAGATGGATCTGCAGTGGCAGATGACGATGATAGTCAGAAGAGTGAAGCGTTTCATGAAGAAGACTGGCAGAAAGTTCGTAGGTGGAAAGCCAGGATTTGATAAGTCAAGGGTGAGGTGTTACAATTGTCAACAAAATGGACACTTTGCAAAGGAGTGCACTAATGCACGTGTAGAACGTAGTCAGGGGAGGACTACACAGCAAAGTGGAAATAACAATGGGAATAATGCCATGATGTCTGATGCTGGTGAATACAACTGGAACATGTTCTCTGGAGAACTCTTTGAGCAGGCACACATGGCGAAGGTTGCAGCTGAAGAATGTATGAAAGCTGCTAAAAATGAAAAAGCTTTCATGGCTGATGACCAGAACTCCGAGGTGTGACAATCGTCAATTTCAGGTTAACTCCGTTAACTCAACTCCGTCAATTCAAACTTTAAGATCATTGAATCTATAACGCACACATCATTACATTTAAACTAGGGTTTAAATGACGCTTAACACTTACTACATGTGTAGTCTTTCAGGATTTGCACCGAAACGCAAACGAGTTGACGCAAACGATTGATAAATAAACGAAAAACGTCAAAACAATAATTATGTGATAATTATGTGTTAGACTTATGTGTTATGTGATAACATGATTATAAACGTTAACTCAAGACGAAAACAAGCTAGTTAGGCTAGAAAAACAACACTTGAAAGTAGAGGGACTAGAGTGTAACTTGTATATCTATAAATATAACCTTAACACTTAACCCTAACTTATTATTATAAACCTACAAGCTCCGATCGGCCCCTCCCTTGCTCCCTCTTGGCTTCCGTCCACAAGCACACACACATACAAGCCCTAATCAAGTGTTTAATCCAAGAACTAGGTGCTAGGAAGGTATAATTGATCATCCTTTACCTTCTTGTTGTTTAATTTTGATGTTTAATGGGTTAATTAAGAACCCTAGGCAGCCGATTTTTATATGTATGTATGAGTTAACATGATGGTTGTTGAATTCATGATGATTGATAACTAGTATTGATGTTGTTGCTTGATTGATTGTTGTCTTTGATTTGAGTTAAAACACAAACCCTAATCTTGTATGTATGGTGTAATTGATATGCATGGATAGTGGTTGTAGTGTCTAGCATGTTATATGATTGATTTATGGTCCATAGATAGTTAAATTGTTGAGTTTTGATGTGAACAGATTCTGGACAGAATGTGTATACGATGTATAAGTGACTGTAACAAAGTGTAAACGTGAAAATTGGTTGAGATTGTTGGTACTGCAGTAAACTAGGTTGAGTCTAGATTCTATAAAGTATAAGTTTGTAATTTTTGGACAAGTAGAAGTTTACTTTTATGATTTTACAAAATCTTTGTGCAAAGCTGAGCTGTTAGACCTGCTGTTAGGTTATGTTGTAAATATTATATCTCATGAACTACGAGACCAATTGGGTTGGTTCCACTTCTGGAAGTTGACTCAATGAGTTAGGAACCAAACCCAAGTAGTCTTGCATTTATTGGATTTTTCTTTTAACGGGAATTGCAAATAACATTCTGTTGCGCATGAATCTGACTGATATGAGTTTACTGTAGTGTTTTGATCATTATGAGAAATCTATATGGAATAAAAATAAGATAAAATATGTTCTGGAAACCTAAGACATGTATGTTTCAGTGGTGATTTTTGGTGAATTTTTTTTAGATGATATGATCGGTGAATTAGTACAATCTTTCAAGTAGAAATTCTGTCACAGTGAAACTAGCTGCTGAGTTGTGTATAAATGCATGAAATATGATATTCCTTATATAATTGTTATGTTTTGACCAAAATACCCTTGCTGGGAATAGTTGCAAATTGATTGCCATGATTTGACCAAATTGCCCTTATGGGGAATAATGGCTAGTAATTGTTATTTGTTGACCAAAATGCCCTTACGGGGATAATTGCTAGTAAAGTATGTTATTAATACATGACACAAAAGTAATTGTTCACTCACGTATCGTATCACAATTGTACTTGTTTAGGTCACACACGATTCACAAACGAAACACGAAACATGTTACGTGCATAGGTATTATGTGCCGAGTCTAGAGACTCGTTAAACATACCGATACTTAGAAAATCTCTTTGTTATTTAGAACGCTAGAGGGTTTCTACGACGCGCATCACTTGGTGATCTAATTTGGGATATTCTTCGCAAACAGTGAGTTCACTTACCCCACTCTTAAACTGTTTTCAAACGTTTTTCACTTGGGGGAGATAACATACTCCGATAAACGCATTTTTGAGATAAACGCATATTTAAGATTTTGTTATAAATTATATATCACTTGTAAAGACTAAGCGGCAAACGTAACATTTGAAGTCCCACACATCGAACCGGTTAATATTTAGAATAGCGAGTCACTGTTGAGTAGTACTACTGGGTTTGACAAACCCCACCCGACGCTAAGCTCAACTGGAGGTTGAGTGGGTGTAATTTTGGCTAACACTTACCATGGTCTGGATTGACCTGGTGACGGGCACTTGATAAACAGTCAGCTTCGGTGTCGAACCACTTAGTAATACTTGTTGTATAGATTAGCTACCTATCGATATATAATTTGACATAACATTATCTGGTAACGCAAAACGCCGTAACGTGGTTACGCAAAACGCAAAACGCCGTAACGTGGTTACGCAAAACGCTTAAACGCCGTAACGAGGTTACGCAAAACACTTAACGTAAACGCTGAATGCAAACGCTAAACGATTTATCTTATATAACTTGTGAACTCACCAACCTTGTGTTGACACTTTTAGTATGTTATTCTCAGGTAGCCGAGGCCGGCGCGCGGTTTAGGAGCACGCATTAAATGAAAACACTTTTATTCTGCAAACTTATTTTTAACAGTTATCTTTGGTTTTAAGTCGTCCTGCGTGACGCAACTTTTGAATTAAGGTTTTTACGCTTCCGCACTTATTTGCATTTAAACGTTTTTATGGTTTGATTATAACTGATGATTCCGATTCTGCCAGTTCACACCCTCTGACGGTAAAACTCCGTGAGTGGATTTTGAGGGTGTGACACGAGGTATGTACTAAACCTATCTGTACTAAATGTGAGAACTTGTCTGAACAGCTTGCTACAATTACTGATCAGTATGTTAAGTTGGATGCCGAATTTAAAACCTTGAAAGAAGATCATCACTTCACAAAGACAAGAGAAAATAATTATAAAATAAAAATTAAAGCTTGTGAAAAAGACGTTAAAAGTTTAAAAACAAAATTAGCTGAAAAAATTGATGTGATCGATCTAAGCTACGAGGTTTTAGAAGAGAAAACCAAGTTAATCGCTGAGAAAGAAAAACAGATTGCTGATCACCAGGTAAAAGTGGTGGAACTAAATAGGAAACTGGAGCAATTCCGGAATTCCTCTGCTATTCTTGATCACCTCGTTAGTGATCAAGGTTCCTCACCTAAGAGGGGAGGAATTGGTTACCATGAGGTTCCACCACCTTATAACCATAATTATACTTTCAATCCTAGTGTTCAAGAATCTGTTAATTTTGTAGCTGATCAGACAGGTCCTGCTAAGGAAACTGGTAAAGTACCGGAAGTTAGTAAAGGAGAAACAAGTTCGCCTGTCTCAAAAGTTAAAATTTCTATTTCAAGTCCAGTCTCATCTGATTCGGATAAGTCATCCGAGTCGGGTAAGACAAAAGAGAAGGAAGTGTTACCCACTAGTGGAGAAAAAGTTAAATCAACTAAAAGGAGTACTCCACTCAACCCATATGTCCCACCTTATGTGAGACGTACGGTTGGTAATACTGCCTCCACATCTAAAACATCTGCTGAAAAGAAAGCTGAACATAGGTGTTGTCTTAGATGTAATCAAACAGGGCACCTTGTTGCTGATTGCCCTCTGAAGCAGCGTTTCAGAGAGGTGAGGCCCTCGAAAACTGAGACTAAGGTTTTTGGTAATCGTTTAAATGTTAAAAATGAAAACCATTCAAATTTGAGAGATAATACAGGTTTTCAAAGAAACACATCTCGTTTTTACACTACTAATAACCAAACCAAATGCTATAATTCTTTTGATTCTCTTAATGTTCGTCGGTTTGGTTGGCCTCACTATCAGTCTCCAAGGAGGTATCCTGTTAGGACTCGTGGAAATTTTTCTAATGCTAATTTTGGTCAGCCAAGGTGTGTGAGTTCTGTTAAGAAGGTTAATCAACCCAAGACCAAGAGGTCTTGGGTCCCCAAATTTTAATAATCTCTTTTGTTTGTGCAGGAACAGTTGAACAGGGCGTCCAATAATCTTTGGGTTGTCGACAGCGGCTGTTCCCGGCACATGACTGGTAACAAGGATTTGTTACAAGATTTAAGACCTGTTCAAGGAGCAAGAGTCAGTTTTGTCGGTGAGAGTGGAGGCAAAATAACAGGAAGGGGTACGGTAACTAACGGGAAGATGACGTTAGAAAATGTGAACTTTGTTGAAGAACTGAAGCACAATCTGCTGAGTGTGTCGCAGATTTGTGATAAAGATTATACAGTACACTTCACGAAGACTGATGCGATTGTGTTGAAGCCTGGTTTTCAAATACCAGAGGAGTGGATAGTAATGAAGGCTCCACGTGATCGAAATACGTATATGATGGATTTAAGTTCAACTGAAATGTCAACGGAAGAATCGTGCCTTTTGACGAAAGCAAGCGAATCGGAATCTGAACTGTGGCACAGGAGAATGGGGCACATTCATCTTCGGAAGATGAACCATATTGTCAGACATGGGCTTGTGTTGGGTGTTCCCTTAAAAAGTTTCAATTTTGAAGACAAATGTCTTGCGTGCAAAAAGGGAAAGCAGCGCAAGAAGTCCCATCTCACCAAGAAAGTAAATTCAATTGCCAGTACACTAGAGCTGCTTCACATGGATCTCTTCGGTCCTGTGAATGTAAGAAGTCTAGGTGGTACAACTTATTGCTTGGTGATCACTGATGACTACTCACGATACTCGTGGGTATACTTCCTGAAATCAAAGGACGAAACGGCTCAAATGGTGAAGAATCTGATTACCAAAGTTGAGAACATTATGGATAAACGAGTGAAGTTCATCAGAAGTGACAATGGTTCCGAGTTTAAAAATTTTGAAATGGAGATCTTCTGTCTGTCAAGAGGGATTGAACACCAATTCAGCGCTCCGTATACTCCGCAACAGAATGGAGTGGCTGAAAGGAAGAATAGAACTTTAATTGAAGGAGCCAGAACTATGCTGGCTGATTCGAAGCTTCCGGTGGTGTTCTGGGCTGAAGCTGTTTCTACAGCTTGCTATGTACTGAATAGAGTTTTAACGGTAAAAAGACTTAATAAAACATGCTACGAGCTTATGCATGGGAGAAAGCCCAATTTGTGTGGACTTGAAGCTTTCGGGTCCCTGTGTTCAATTGTAAAGGCACATTCAAAGTTTGGTGAAGCAGCCGATGAAGGAATCTTAGTCGGCTATGAAGTTGGGACTCCCAACAGGCGTGTCTTTAATACAACGAACGGCAAGGTTGAGGTGTTATGTAACACCGACATTACGAGTTACAGATCGCCAAGACCGAGCATCGGACCTCCTGGGATTTTCGACTATGATAGGCTCTTCAAGTCTTTTAACATACCTGATTTGTTTTGTACAGAAGAAGAAAAACGTGTTGCTACGAAGATGATTCTAGATGAGGAGGAAAATTTGGCACATAGACTGCTATTTGATGATTGTCAACCTTCCTCATCAAATTCTATCGGTTCCCCTGCTGTCTCTCCTGAAGAAGAGTTTATCAATCCATTTCACTCTCAGCCAGAAACAACCATTGATGAGCTCTCTTCTAATTTAGAAGATAATTTGCATGTCGGTGCTGTTCCGACCACGAGAATTCACAAAGAACACCCTTTAGAGAATGTTATAGGTGATGTGTCCTCCGGTGTACAAACCAGAAGTAGCTTGAATGAGCACACCTGTGTTTATACAAGCATTAAGGAAACGGGTATAATGAACGAATGTTTGTACTCATGCTTTATTAGCCAAATTGAACCGAAAAATTATCAAATGGCTCTTAAGGACAGCTCGTGGGTCGAGGTCATGCAAGAAGAGTTGGCTCAATTTAAGAAGATTGAAGTTTGGACTTTGGTTGAAAAACCAAGGAATGTGCATGCGATAGGCACAAAATGGGTGTTTAAGTGCAAGAGAGATGAAAAGGGGATTATTATAAGTAACAAGGCGAGGTTGGTCGTTAAAGGTTTTAATCAGCAAAAGGGGATAGATTGTAATGAAGTGTTCGCTCCGGTGGCCAGGTTGGAAGCGATAAGATTGTTTTTGGCGTTTGCTGCTTTTAAGAAGATGAAAGTGTTTCAGTTGGACGTGAAGAGTGCGTTCCTCAATAGGAAAGTTGATGAGGTTGTGTATGTTGAGCAACCTCCGGGTTTTCCTGACCCAGACTTTCCTGATCACGTGTACAAGTTGAGCAAGGCGCTGTATGGATTACATCAGGCACCTCGTGCCTGGTATTCAACGTTATCGGACTACTTGCTAGAGAATGGTTTTGAAAGGGGTTTGATTGACAGCACACTGTTTGTGAAGAGAGATGGAAGTGACTTCCTGCTAGTTCAAGTCTACGTGGATGACATCATATTTGCTGCATTAAGAGTCTCCATGTGTCAGGAATTTGAGGCCGTCATGAAGAAAAGATTTGAGATGAGTGCTATGGGTGAACTAACGTTCTTTTTAGGATTGTAGGTTGATCAAAAGAAGGATGGGATGTTCATTCATCAAACAAAATATGTTCATTATGTCCTCAAGCGCTTCAAGATGGAGGACTGTTCTCCATTTGACACTCCAATTTGCGTCAACCACAAGTTGGGAGCTGAAATAGACGGTGACGCAGATGTGGACCCAACGCAGTATCGGGCTATAATAGGTTCTTTGATGTATTTGACTGCTTCTAGGCCTGATATAATGTTTGCTGTTTGTCTTTGTGCTCGTTTTCAGGCAAACCCAAAGGAATCTCACATGAAGGGTGTGAAGAGGATTTTGCGATATCTCAAAGGCAAGCCGAAGCTAGGGTTGTGGTACCCGAAGGGAGGAGACGTGGAACTGGTTGCTTATACAGATTCTGATTATGGAGGGTGCAATCAGAGTCGGAAGTCGACAACAGGAGGATGTCAGTTTCTCGGTGGAAGATTAGTTTCCTGGCAGTGCAAGAAACAGACATCAGTCGCAATCTCTACGTGCGAAGCTGAATATATGGCAGCATCCAACTGCTGCTCTCAGGTTTTGTGGATTCAGCAACAATTGCGCGACTATGGTCTGAATTTCTTACTCACTCCTATTTTTATTGATAACACTGCTGCCATCTCAGTAATTAACAATCCCGTGAAACATAGTAAAACTAAACATATTGACATTCGTCATCATTTCATACGGGATTGTGCTGAGAAGAAACTGATTAAGGTCGAAAAGGTCGATACGCTAGAAAATTTCGCTGATTTATTTACAAAAGCGTTTGATAAATCCAGATTTCAAAACCTAATTGAGCTGAACGGGATGATCAATCCCGAGTAACCATGTTTTTTGTGTTTATTAAAAAAAAAAACGTCACTATTGCTTAAAATTAGTCGGTTACCTCAGATTGATGGACATATCCTCGGATATGTTTTGGTCCTCGTTTCTATTTGTAGAGAATGAGGGTCGCCATTAACCAGATGACTGAAAGTGACCGGGGCGGTTATGATGTGTTTTCTTTCGGTCGCTGAAAATTAGTCGTTCATACTTAGTTAGAAGGACACATACTTGTATGTGGTCGGTCCAGTTGATCCATTGGATCTTCAGGATTGCCGTTTACCTGAAGACTTTGACGTGATCGGGGCGATTGAAGTCAAAATTTTTTAGGGAAATGAAATTACTTTTCAAGTCTAATACTTCGTAAGAAGTTCATTTGCTATGTTTAACAGGAAATTGATCCAACCTTGGAAAATGATGTTTATACTAATTTTGTGTGCTTAACTAGTGAAGTTCTTAAGCTTAAAAGGCATTAGAACAGTCATTGTATGTCAAGGTAAATTTTTAATGGTGTGTCAACGTATATGTGATACAAATTAAATATACTTGATTTTACGTGGAAACTACTTAAGAGTTTTCCATGTCTTCGTATATATCTTTCCGCATGATAGGCAGAAAAGTGATTACCCAGTCATACACGAGCCCGTAAGTGTTCTGATTCCCGTGAAGAAAGCGTTTCAAGACACTGCAGTGATCCAGATTCGGGACTTGCAGTTGTTTATTACTCTGAAGTCTATAAGTATGTTCGTTTGAAAGAAAAAAAAAATAGTACTTATGAGTTATTGTAACCTTCGAGAGTTCAAGATATCGAGACTTCTCAATCATGGAGTAAGAAAGAGTACAGGAAGCAGACAAAGAATACTTACAAGTTAATCAGACACTATGGGTCGAAGTCAATTCGGGGTGACTTGGGGAAAGCCAAATACGCTTTGAGAATAGATAGGAGGCATCTTAATCTCTGAGTTGTTGCCCACTTATTTTTTTGAGATTAATTGAACTTAACTCGTATCACAGAAATGATGAAAACCATTTTAAGTTATTTACATGTGTACAACTTGTTTCTCTATGTCATAATACAGCTAAACACGGATCTATGTGACAGTCACGGAGTTAGTATGATTCCTGTTAGGATCTTTTCTAAAACATGGTGGTCCCTGACTAGACTGAAATTTGATCCCTTATTCGTTAAATTTTTATAAGTTTTTCTTAGTTTTGTAGTTGTATTAATTTTTAACTGTTTACTTAGAATTGATCATGTCGTTTATTTCTTAAATGGAAGTTTTAAAGAGCTAATTCAAATTCTTCAAAATTATAAGGTTTGGTTATGAAAATATAGGCGAAGTTGTTGAAACACGCGAACTTGTGGATAACTTCACCTAGGCGAAGTTATCCGTAACTTCGCCTGACCAACTCTGACCCTATATAAGGATTTCAAACAGTAAAATTTTCATTATTTACAATATACAGCGAACTTGAGCTCCGATATATCAGCGAACTTGATCTTTTCGATTTCGATTTCTTTCTTTGTTCTCAGTTTCAGTTATCGTTTCACGGTATGTGTTATCGGTACATCGTGTTAGCTGTTTCTTCTTGTTTATCAAACTTTATTTCGACCGCTTCGAGATCTTGGTCCGTCGGACTCACAACCGACTTTTATAACTTGTGTTTAACGTGTGCATGGACAAACTTTTCGTCCACATAACCTTAATACCAAGTGTTATTGAGTTCTTCATCGTCAATTTTACCGAAACATCGGATTTCCAGATGTTTGGAATGCTAACAGTCGCCGATTCAGTTCAGGCGAAGTTAGGGTTTCGGCGAAGTTATCCGCAACTTCGCCTGACGATTAATTTCGCCTGAGGCGAAGTTATCCGCAACTTCGCCTGAGGCTTAATTTCGCCTAACCCTTATCTTCGCCTGAGGCGATGTTGTGATGAGGCGAAGTTAACTTTAACTTCGCCTAGACCTTTTTACTTAAAATTAATTAGACTAAATTAAAGATGAAGCGAAGTTGTTCCCAACTTCGCCTCACCTTTAACTTCGCCTATACAGGTTTGATCACAACTTCGCTCCTGGTAATCAAGCGAACTTGTGTAACACTTTAACGTTTATCTAACTTGGTTCGTTTAGTGCAGATATGGCTGCTGTTGGAAGTGCAGGAGGTGCAGGTGATGACGGTGATGATCTCAGACAATTCTTCCCAGCTCATAACCAGTTCATAACACTTGACCCAGATGCAAATGGCGTGGAGGACTACAGGGAGATAATTACTTTTGTCCTGCGCTCAAGGATATATCACGCAATAACAACTACCCTGCCTATTTCCCTACCGAATATTGAAGACTTTTGGCAGACGGTAGAGTACGATTGCCGGGTTGAGCCCCCGGTTATGCGAGCCAGCGTAAACGGTCAAGTTGTTCAGTTTTCTTCTGAACAAATACGGGTGGCGTTGCGGTTTGGTGAAGAGACGAGGGATGACCCAACGGAGTTTATTGCGCCATTCCGTGATGGGGCGTTCCTCAGGATGGGGTATTCTGGTCCCTTAGGGGACACACAACGGAGGAAGGGATTCCTTTTAGATCAGTGGAGCTTCCTTATGCACGTCATGATCGTATGTATGTCAGGACGGAAGGTAGGCACTGATGGTATGGGTGCGACAATGCAGTCTGCTATGACTGCGTTGACTTATAATAAAAGATATTCTTTCAGCCAGATGATCTTTTACGAGATCGATAGGCAACGAAGGGCTGTGGCGCGTGAGCGGTTTATAATGTATCCACGATTCCTACAGATGATTTTAAATCATGTGGCTCCGACGCTGCCTCAACGACGCCCTATTCGATACGTGGAAAGTGTGACAAAACGTATCTTTGCACAGTGTCGCACTTCCAGCGCACGAAGCAAGCCTGAGCTGCGTCCCAGGCATACTCCGCTCTTTGGGTACCTTATAAACCCGGAGTATGTGCCTGCGGCAGGGGACGAGTTCAGAGACCCAAGACCACAACAGGCGGCAGCAACCCAGGCTGTATCAGCTGCGCCTGCTGTATCTGCTGCTGTGACAGCTGCAGAGATTGACCTTGACGCCATGTTCGGCGGGCAAGGATTGTTTGATATGGACCGAGTTGATCCACAAGAGAATATTCAAGTCTCGGGTCCACAAGCTGATTTTGATGATGTGATGGAAGAGGCTAGAAGGATGATAATAACTCATGAGAGAACGGTTGGTAAACAAAAGAGAACTGTTGACGACGACGACGAGGAAGATGATGAAGAAGAAGCTGTGCAGCTGGTGAGAAAGCGTTCACGATGGGAAAGGACAGGTATGGGTGTAGGAGCTGGAGAGACTTCACAGTTGGTACGTTTTGCTCTACCTGCCTTGTCTGGTATGTTTTTGGTCCCTTCTACAGCACAGACTACAAGCTTAAGCGCTACAGTTGTTCCTGTGGTGGCAACTACTGCATCTGTTAGCATCCCGTCCACCACAGCACAACTCTCGGCTCCGGAGATCGTATCGTTGCCGCCTCCAACGCTCACTACGTCGGAAGTTGTTGCACAATTCATAGAGTCGACAGTTGTTGCTACCACTGCAGGGTTACCAAGTGTACCACCTGCGGTTACGCCCACTTCAGACTCGGAACTAATAGCTTCACTAGAGCGGATCGTTGCTGAGCAGTCCAAGACTATTCAACGCCTAGTGGAAGCAAATCAACTGCAGGCATTCCTCCTGGTTGAGCACGGGAAAGTTATAGATGCCTTGAAGGTGTTCTTGGCATCTCAGGGGGAGATGAGCTGTAGAGGCGACGAGCTGAGGACGAAAAGAAGAAATGATCAAGACGATGATCCCAATGCACCGGAAGGTGCAGGTGGTGAGTTGCCAATAACTACTATAGCTCTTGGGGCTTCCACAGCTGAGGGGGAGTCTGCCGCTGGTGATGATGTGGTTGCTGTTGGTGATGATGTGGATGTGGTTGAAGATGTTGAGATTGTTGATGATATGATTGATGCGCTGAAAGAGATAGACGATATGTTAGAGGATGAGTTGATAAATGAAGATGATGTTCTGCCAATCGATGAGATCGAAAAGATTGGTGCAGAAATTGTGGTTGAGAATGTGATAGAAGAAGGAGAGATTGTTGAAGAAAATGTAGAGCATGAGATCCCTGTGGTTGAACAGTCGACTATATGTGAAGACGCTGTGGTTGACAACACTGAGTGGGAAGATCAGCCAAACTGGAAGGAAGGCTGTGCTCAGTGGTTTGTAAAGACGAAGAAGCCAGCAGTACCGACGATGTTCAAAAAGTCGTATAATATAAAGGGATATGCAGAATCAAAGAAGGGAATCATATGCTGGTTGTACGATGAAGAGTTGAAACTATTTGTGATCAAACGTTACGACGGCATTCAGTACTTCAAGAAGATGTTAAGATCCCTGAATACCTTACCGGAGTGTGAGGTGAAAGACTTAGCAAGACTGGGGCTGATAAACAGAAGTGATGATAACATAGCGAGAGTAATTGAGAAAATTGTTTGGAAGGAGGCCATTAAAGATAAAAAGTTTGAACTTCTGAAGCCTCAGAAAGGGAAGTTAGTAGAAGACAAAGATAGAGGGATGAGGGCAGATGGCAAACCATGGATGGTTATGAAGTATAAACCAGTCCGTCATTTAAAAGAAGTGCCGATGAAGGTGATGCCCAAGAACGTCTTGAAAGACTTGAAGTGGTGGTACGTGGATTGTGAAACTGCTGAAGCGGTCATGGAGGATGAAGATGAGCAAGAGATCATGAGAGTGTATGATCCTATGCACTTAGTCAATCTGTCTCAAGCTGACTTGCAGGTACTACATGCTAAGAAGACTTTCTACATTCCTGCTTGGAAAGAGGAAGCTAAGAAGTACCAGAAGTTGGTTTCTGTATGTGTTAGACAGGGAGTGCATGCTTGAAGAGATGAAGAGAGAAGACGAGAGATTACAAGACACAAGCTTTGAAGATCAAGACATGAAGCTACTTCCAAGGGGGAGTCTGTTGGTACATAAATGTCAGTAGTTCATAGTCTAGCGTTTGTAATCGAGTCTGTAATGTAATTATGTTTAAGTTTATGTTTATGTATGTAAGCGAAGTTGTCAACAAGTTCGCTTAGGCGAACTTGTTGAACAAGCGAAGTTGTCGACAAGTTCGCCTAGGCGAACTTGTTGAACAAGCGAAGTTATGGACAACTTCGCCTGAACATATCGGGCGAAGTTGTCGTGTCTATATATACTGTAGCCGACGGATTGTTTAGGTGACGAGAGAGGAGTCAGTTGTTGAGTTCAGTGAACGTGCCGAGAGTCTGTAATAGACGTGTTTCAAGTTATAATATATAACGTGTTCGTTTGTATCGCGTGTGATTGTTTTACGTATTCTACACTCGTAACTACCTACGCAGGGATTCCGCACCTACGTAGATAGCGATATCCCGTGTAAGATCCGTCCGGGAACCTACACCTTTTTCACTGCAGTCTCTGATGAAGTGATGTCTGATTTCAATGTGCTTAGTTTTAGAATGTTGAACTGGATTCTTAACAGTAAAATATGCAGCAATATTGTCAATAAGAATAGGGGTGTTCAGAAAATTCAAACCGTAGTCCAACATTTGATTTTGAATCCATAGAACATGTGCACAGCAGGCAGATGCAGCAACATATTCAGCTTCTGCAGTAGAGATTGAGACTGTTGTCTGCTTTTTGCATTGCCATGACACTAGCCTTTCACCCAAAAATTGACATCCTCATGAGGTTGACTTTCTGCTCATGTTGCAGCCATCATAATCACTGTCTGTATATGCAATCGGATCAAAAGCTTGGTTTTTTGGATACCAAATCCCTAAGTCTAGTCTTCCCTTCAAATGTCTGAATATTCTTTTAACAACATTCATGTGGGAGACTTTTGGACTTGATTGGAATCTTGCACACACACATACAGCAAACATGATATCTGGTCTTGTTGCAGTCAGATACATCAGAGATCCAATTTTGGCTCTATATTCATGTTCATCAACAGGCTCCCCATTTTCATCTGCAATCATCTTTTCTTTGGTGTCCATTGGAGTTGAAGCAGTCTTGTACTCATGACAGTTGAACTTGTTCAAGATGTCCTGCACATATTTGTTTTGGTGAATGAAGATCCCTTCAGCCTTTTGTTGAACTTGCAATCCAAGAAAAAAGTTCATTTCTCCCATAGAACTCATGCTGTATTTGGACTTCATTACCCCTTCAAACTCCATGCACATTTGTTCATTTGTAGATCCAAAGATGATGTCATCCACATAAACTTGTAACAGAAGTAAATCTGATTTCTTTCTTTTGTAGAAGAGTGTCTTGTCAATGGCCCCTCTGGTAAAACCATTTTCAAGAAGATGATTTGACAGCTTATCATAGCATGCTCTAGGAGCCTGATGCAATCCATAAAGAGCTTTGTTTAGTTTATACACCCTGTTTGGATACATTGGATCCTCAAAACTTGGAGGTTGAGCTACATACACCTCTTCATCAATCTTTCCATTTAGAAATGCAGACTTAACATCAAGTTGGAACACTTTAATGTTCTTTGAGGCAGCATATGCAAGAAAAGTCCTGATAACTTCAAGTCTTGTTACAGGAGAAAAGACTTCCTCAAAGTCTATTCCTTCTTCTTGAATTGTGCCTATCAACAAGATCCCACACATGTAGGTCTCTAAATTGTGCCAGTTCCTCTTGCATTGCTTCTACCCAACTATTGTGTTTAAGTGCTTGAGCAATGTTCTTTGGCTCTATTTGGGATAGAAAGCAGGAGTAAAGACAGATGTTTGCAATTTCAGAATGACTTCTTGTAATTCAATCATGCAAATCTCCAATGATGTTTTCATAAGGATGATTCTTTTCCACATAAGGAGTTTGTATAATCATATTTGTAGACAAATTTGTGTCAAGATTTGTTTCATTGAGCTCTGGTTCTTCAATGATCAAATCAGTTTCTGCATCATGAAATTTTGGTGCTTCATCATTATGTTGTCCTGAAATAGATGCACCAATGTTTTCTAAGTTCAATCTTTGAAATAGATCTTGAAATCTTGCTGTAGATGCAGCTTCTTCTCCACTTGCTTGGTTGCTTGTGTCACCCTCATTCTGAACTTGATCATTCTGTACATCTTGATTGTCTTGATTGTTCTCAGTATGATCATGTTCAACATTGTGATTGTTTTCTTGATCAGGTTCACCAATATCACATGATGAATTCTTCACAAAAGTATACTCCTTTTCTTTTCCAGCAACCTTTTTCCATAATTATTCCAAGTCCGATGATTTCTTCTTTTTCTCTTCAATTTCACTGGTCTTGTAGAAAGATTCATCAAAGTCTTCAGGATATATCTTGAAAGACCTTATTAACTTTTCATGATCAAACAGCCATGCTGCACCATCAACTGTATTGAATTGATTCTTATTAAAGATGATGTCAGATGATTCTATAACACTCAAATGGTCTTTCGAATATACTCTGTAAGCTTTTGAGTGTGTAGAATATCCAACAAAGAAACAATTTAGGGATTTTGTTTGATACTTGTTCAAATAGTCTCTAGTGTTCAGAAGAAAACATTTGCATCCAAAGGGCTTGAAAAACTTGATATAAGGCTTTCTGTTATGAAATATTTCATATGGAGTTTTGTTATGCCTTTTGTTAACAAGTACCCTGTTTTAAACATAGCATGTTGTATTTATGGCTTCAGCTCAAAAAGTGACAAGTAAATTTGCATCAGCTAACATGGTTCTTGCAGCTTCAATCAATGTTCTATTTCTTCTTTCTGCTACACCATATTGTTCAGGAGTTCTAGGAGCTGAGAATTGTTGTTGTATTCCTTTTGCTTCACAGAATTCTTGCATAACTTCATTCTTGAACTCAGTGCCATTGTCACTTCTCATCATCTTGACTTTCTTATTCAACTTGTTCCCAATCATTGTTACACAACCTTTAATCAACTCTGCAGTCTCATCCTTGGTACTTAAGAAATAAACCCAAGTGTATCTTGAATAGTCATCAATGATCACAAGACAATATATTTTCTTCCCTATACTTGGTACACTCACAGGACCAAAGATATCCATGTGAAGTAATTCAAGTGCTTGATCAATTGAGTTGATGAGTTTTGGATTATGAGTAGATTTGTGTTGTTTTCCTTTTTGGCATGAACTACAGTGATCTTCCAATTTGAAGTCTCTTGTGGGTAAGCCTATGACATGCTCACCCTTAACAAGTCTGTTCATGTTCTTCAAGTTCACATGACACAGTTTCCTATGCCACAATTTTGACTCATTTTCAGTGGCTTTGGAAACAAAACATGCACCTCCTCTTGAAATAGCTTCTTTCATATTCAATTCATACAAGTTCCCATTTCTTGGTGCCATTATCATAATCATTTCAGGTGGAATCACAAATTCAGGTTTTAGAATGAAACAGTTGAATCATCAAAACTGACTCTGTATCCCTTATCACACATTTGTGATATACTCAGCAGATTGTACTGAAGACCTTCAACATGAAATACATTATCAAATGAGACTTTCCCATTTGTTAAGATTCCTTTTCCAACAATCTTTCCACCATTCTCATCACTCCCAAAAGCTACAGGACCTTCATACTTTTCTTCATAATTGACAAGAGATCTCTTTTCACAACTCATGTGCCTAGAACAACCACTATCTATGTACCATATGTCATTCAGAGAAGTGGACTGTTCCTACACATATAAAGAAAGTTTGATTAGTTGAGTGATGAAGTGCAAGCCTTATCAACCTACAGCTCATCAGATTCAGTTTCAGACACAGCTTGGGAAGTGAGTGTAGTTGGTTCAGGATTTTCATGAGTGATTTCTAGATTGTCTGAATTGTCTGTTTCATAACCACACTCTCTTGGGGTCTTAACAAGTGAGGTTGAGTTCTGGTACTCAGCTGAGTCAGTGGCATACTCCTTTATCACATAGTCCTTCTTTTCAGAGTAGTCTCTCACATCAGCAACTATCTCAACTTTAATCTCAGTCTTAGGTTTCCAAAGAAAACCTTGTGGTTCATATCCATGCTTTAATAGAAACTTCTCATCACCAGTGAGTTCTGTTGGTTTCTTTCTAGATACCACATGTCTTTTTGTATTCTCACTGCTTGATGATCTTTGAGAACTATCAGATTTGACAGAGTGATTATCCCCTTTTGGGATTGTTCTCAATGGTTGAGAGTCCTTCTTAACAGTTTTCACATGCTTCACTGGAGATCTAACCTTGTTAACAGGTTTAATCACATGTTTCTTGACTTTCAGTGAATGCCTTTGGCTCTCTTTTTCCAGAACTTCCTCTGCATAATCCTTTCCCATACCCAAATATTTTTCATACTTCATTTTATAGGCCAAAAAGTCTTGTCCATACTTTGTTTCATCTGGGACATGAAAAGGCTTCAATTTAAGTCTTTCATTACAGGAGTCTGTATGATTACCATATTCATCACACTTCTTGCACCAAACCTTTCCTTTGAATACTTCATATTCTTTGGGTTTCTTGAACCTTTCACTTGGTCTTGTTGAATCAACTCCAATTGTCTTTTTAAATTTTAAACTGTCAAAATCAATTGAGAAGGGAACAAATTCAGCTATCCTTATGTCACTTCTTTCCACTTTCCCTTTAACAAAAACAGTTTCTCTTATACTTAAGGGTTCTTCACTAATGTTTTCCCTTTGTCTTGATTTTCTCTTTTCATATTCTTACATTGTTTCTACTTCTCCAATGTCAAAGTCTTCAATGCTTGAGAAAATAGGGTAAACTGGAATAAAGTTTTCAACATTCACATCTTCTATTATCCGTTTCTTGCTGTTTTGCTTTATCTTTTCCAATACAGCTTTGCTTGGTGGCCTGACTGTATTGTAGCTTATCTTCTTCCTTTCACATATGTCAAAGGACACATGCTCTCCTTCATTCTTTCATTTTTTTCTTCATTTTAGGTGTGACTGGTGGATACATTGGAAGTTTATCAATAGATTCTGGGTTCTTGTATCTTCTTCCTCTTTTAGTAGCTTTGATCTCTTCATCAGTGATTTGATCACTTTGATCACTCAAGTCATCTTGATCCAATTCAACAAGATCAAAGCCATCCACAAAGACTTGAACTCCAAGTGACTTATCATCTTTTACTTCTTCCTTAACCACAAACTCACCTTCTTCATTCACTTCTACCTTCATGTACAAATCAACAAATTCTTTTTTGTCTTGAAAGACATATCTGAATTGTTGCAAGTATGCATCTCTTTTCTCTTTGTCAACCTTTGGCATGAAGTTGTTGTTGAATGGAGGTGGAACTGCTTTGTATTTGTCTTGATCCTTTACTTGGTTCAGAATACCACATATGTTGCCTGTTGAAACCAAATTCTTCAAAAATTCAGTTTCCACTTTCAGTTTTGTGTTCTGCACCTTTTCTTCAACTAACATCTTTTTCAATCCATCTATCTCAGTGATGTATCTGGATTGAGCTCTGTAACTGATCATGCAGTAATCTTCCAAACTTTTGATCTTTTCTTCACTGATCAGCTCACTTGCCTCATACCCATTGATGATACTTTGTTTCCTGAAACACTCACTTTCCAGCTTGCCTACTTTTGTTTTCAAGTCATTGATAAGTTCATTTAAATCAATAGTAGGAGCAGAGTGTACCTGAGATGATGATCCAGTCTCTTTTTTAATTATATCCATAAATGCCACATTTGCTTTCTTGATATCATCTGCAATGTCTTCTTCATGATTACTCCAATCAAAATTTCCTTCATGTTTTGTAGTCACTGCCACATTTCCATGATTTCTTGGTTGATTTTGATTGGCTGGAACAATGTTGTTTGGAACATTTTGAACTGCTTGAAGGTTTTGATTGTTGTTCATTTGAAAACCTTGATTCTGTTGCATACTTTGATCAAGATTATTCATTTGAGGCTGAAAGTTGTTGAAGTTGGGATTGTAGTTGTTGTTGGGATTGAAGTTGTTGTTGAAGTTTTTGTTGTTATTGATGTTTTGGTTGTTGTTTCTTTGCTGATTTTGCTGGTATTGCTGCTGACCTCTTGGCTGTTGATTCTGGAATTGATTCATCTGATAGTTACTTGGCAGGTTGCATTCTCTTGCAAAATGTCCAGGCTGTTGACAGTTGTAGCAGATGGCTTTTGACTTGTCAAGACCAATTCTTTCATTTGGTCCCGATAGGAGTGACCTACAAGTCCTATTGTAAAGCCTCTTGCTTCTAAGAGCCAACATGGTTGCTTGCCACTTTAAATCCATGTCCTCCAAATCATCAGCATCTATCTGCTCAAAATCATCTTGCACTACACTTGTGTGAATTTAATTCTTTGCAACAAATGCATTATATGACTCAGTGAACATTGAAAGAAAAGCCTGTGTATCACTGCTTTGACCATATCCACCACCAGTGTGAGGAACATTACCACTTGCCATAGAGGCATAATCATTGTCATCAATCAGCTGCACATTGAATCTTTGCTGATTTCCTTGATTACTTGTGCTAACACCAACAAATGATTTTGGAGTATCAGAATTGAGTTCAACAGGTTCTTCAATGATAGGAATCTGCTGCTGATTCTTGGTAGTCAGATTACCCATAGGTGCAATCAATGCATTTGATACATTGAAGCAGGGTCTTTCCTCCTTTATCATCTTATTCTCTATCATCTCTATCTCAGCAGCTTGAAGAAAACACACTACATCATCTACTTTTAGCTCATTGAAGTTGTGCTTTGTAAGAATGAACTTGCAGGCAGTATACCATTCCTTTGGCATAGAGTTCAGCAGCTTGGTGTTGAGATTAAAATCAGTCATGACATAGTCTGTCATTCTGAGCTCATTCACAATTCCCAGAAACCTCTCCAGAATTGATTTCAACCTTTCTCATTCTTTATACATGAATCTTTCTAACTGCTTCTTCAATCTCTGCTTCTTGATGTTCTTGAGTTCAACATTTCATTCAAACATCTCAAGTATTGCATCATACATTGCCTTGGCATTGGGATGATGTGCAACCTTGGTGAGTATTTCCCAAGACAGACCTAGCTTCAACATTGCTAAAGCCTTGTCATCAACATTTCTCATCCTTTCTCTCACAGCAGCAGTTGCTGCCGTATTTGCAACTTCCTCAATAGTAGCTTGTGAACCATTCTTGATGGAGTTCCACATATCAACATCATTGTAGCAAATGGCTGCTTCAAACAAGACCTTCCATTTAGTGAAATTTTCCTGTCCATACAATCTAGGAATCTTGTTAGTAGACACCTCTTGTTCCTCGTAACCAGACATTTTTGTGAAAACAAAAGTAATTTCTTAATAAAAACAAAGTTTAAAGAAAATATTCAGATCTGAGAATCGATTGTTCAGATCTGAGGTGTCTGATTCTATAAGAACAAGATATAAATATAAAGATTAAACTTTAAATAAAACAAGGAAGAGAAAACACCAAATGATTGTAGATCTGGAAGAAAAATGAAGAACAGAGCTGCTGACGTCACTTTTCAATGTTGTTGGTCTGCTTAAGTCATTCTTCTTCAAATCTTCAATCAGCAACAATCTTTCTAAAATGGCAGTAATCAGCTTTGATACCACTTGTCTGGTCCCCTATTACAGCTGGATCTTACTTAATCATGTCATAACTCACACAGATTGATGTGTCGACAAGGGAGTTAATGACGGGTTGCTATATTTAAAAAGATGACCGTTTGTTAAAGGCGAAATCAATAACAAACATACGGTTTCTTAATAAGTATTCAATGATAACCAACACAAACAAAATTCATTCAAAAGATTTCCATTTATATAACATTCATCATACAAACAGGATAATCGATTTTGGGTTTCTTGAAGGAGGGTTTATACATACAAAGACAGCCGTCAAACACAATATTCTATCTTAATAAATGTGTCTGTCTGCCCTTGTCCGTGTGTCCGTCTTCCGTCTTAGGCGGCGTGCCCTAAAACATTCTATTTATAGGCCTGCCACCCTAGGACAGCTGTCATTCCTTATAGAAACCCTAAATACAACGTACATAATCAAATTACATATTCAAAATAATCTAAGTGTAAAACAAGTCTTCCGGGTAGGCTTTGCATCAATCTTCATTTTCCGAGTACGCTGTGTACTCTGCCATCCTTAAGGACTTGGTAACATAGAAGTGTGCCCGGGATCAGTTTCCGGGTAGGCTTTAGTTGAAGAGTATTTTACCAAGTAAAATACTCACCGGGTAGACTTCAATCTTCTTGACTTTGCTAGACTTTTCCCGACAAACTCTTACGAGCAACCTTGTTCTTCAATGGTCCATTTCAACTCTTTGCTATAAAATAACTTATTAGCAAAGTGTACTCGGGAGTACTGTTCCTTGCTTGAGTTGAACCTTTCCCGATGTTACTTAGTGATATTTCATTTCAATCATCAAGCATGTTCGGACCACTATTATTAATGAATACCTTGCCCGGTCTTCCAATCACTTGGCTTCATGGACTTGGTTAGCCAAAAGCTTACTCGGGAGTGAACTTTACTTAGCTATGAAGAACAGACTTGCTTGATAAACTGAACCTTGCCCGGATTTACATAAACTAGTGAACCTTGCCTGGTAATACACTAATTTGCAAACCCTGCTCGGATATCCACTAAAAAAGACTAATTGAAGTTAACCTTGCCCGATAGACAAAATATCGTACCCGGGTAAGTAAAACCTTGCTCGGATGTCTAAGGTGTGCCCGGATCCATACTTAGCGAATTCTGAGGAGGTTGAGAAGATTCCAATATTCCATGTACTTCATTTTGGTCAAATATTTGACTCAACAATCTTCCCCTTATGTCAATTGTTTGACTCAACAGGTTTAGTGCTCAGAAAGTTGCGGAAATCATAGTTGTTATGTGCTGCCGAAGTGGCAGATCCATTGGAGTTGAGACTTTGGATCTGAGTGATAATTGTCGGGACAGCAGCGGAAAATTCTTTTTTGATCCTTGCAGCGAAGCGGCGGTCGTGGGAACTAGAGGAACGTTGATGAAGTCGATGGTTTCTTAGAGATGACATTCTATAGGGACCATAAATAAGGATTTATAAGATGAATGATAAGTTAAAGAAATCATTCAGATAATAGAAGGTTAGTTGTTTCATCATAACTTTGCTCTTACGAATAGGGGATATTATGAGGAATAAAAAAAGATAAGGGGTACATTGTGTAGATATTTATGAGTTGATGTAGTGAAGTGATTAATTCGAGATAACTAGAGGAAGTCAATTTAAAAGTTAAAAATTTTGTTGATTAAGTTACTTTACAATCAACTAAAGAAACGTAAATTGTGTGTTGGCCTCCCATGAGCTCTCCATGGCAGTTTGAATGGCCCAACGAAACTAACGAATAAAAACAATTGAGTTTGGCAGCCCATGAGCATTACCTGACGTTTTAACTGTCCCAACTAATTAACAAATTAACAATACAATGGAGTTTGTCCCATGAGCGTTACATGGCGTTTTGACCAACCAAAGTAAATAACGAATATACGAAAGAAAAATATGAGTAGTTGAAGCATCCCGTGAACCACCATGTATGATGAACTCCAACAAAAACATAAAACAAAGTGAGAAATGGATGGTAGGAGTGCCCATGGTTTCCATGGATTTTTCACCCTACTGACCATTTAAATAACAAAACACAATAATCGGGAAAACCGAATATAGCCACGAATCACCGTGAATTCGGTTTAAAATAACCTAAGATTTCGGTCGTATGACAGTTGTTTTCCCGCCTTGGCCTATAAGCTCGAGTAATGTGGCTAGGTTATCCTCCAGGTAAGGATTAGCGTCTTACCTTGGGTTATCGGAACCGTTTTGTCAAGGCCCAACTCACAGTAGTCTCCCCCTTCTAGTTACGGCCGGAACTTGTCACACTACTTAGCCTTAAAGTGAAGAGCAAAAACAAAAGTAAGGAATTCTTAAGAAATTTCCCAAAAATAAAAAGGCAATCTATTTACAAAGTGTTTTCTTTGAATGTTGAGGCATATCCTGGGAGTTGTGTGTGTGTGTGTGTGCATAACAATACAATAAATAATGATAAAGAATTATTTATCTAAGAAACCTGTAAACAAATAATTCGAACACATAAGGCAAACAAATAAACACGTAGGGGGCTCCTAAGCATGTTACTATGGCACCACTAACAACCCATCTTAAACCTTCGGCTCTAATACCATTCAGTCACACCCCAACCTAGGGAGGAAATGTCAGTGCATGAGTTGATTGCTCACAGCTCTCAAGGTACTATCATGCAATATTGGACATTTCAATATCTATTAAGTTAAATTCAACTAAACCCAAATATTCAATACAAATATCCAAAATCATATAATTCACCAAACAAACGTATATCAAAATATAAAAGTCTTGTTTATTTCTCTATCTTGAATCCAAAGTTCTCTTTCAAATCTTGACTTAACTTCACATCACACGATGAGCTGCATATGCGTTAAAAATAATGTAGATTTCTCAACACAAGGTTGAGTGAGTAGCACACCAGTTTTGGTGTATATATAATAGATAAATAAATATGCAACTAGTCAAATGAGAAAGCAATTCAACCATTGAGTAAATTGATGAACTGTCAATAAGCACGATGCCAGATAAACTGGACGATGTCTATTACGACTGTCGTATGATCTGTTGGAACCCGGGAATCAATCATTATAACTATAACAGATCTCGGATCTGTGTGTATTTGATTAATCCTTAACTTGGATCTAGCTCAAAATTACGTTTGATTATGTGTTGTATGTGTATATATATTATCAGTATATTAGTAGTTGTATATGAATAAGATTAAGATGAAGATTGAGAGAGATTAGGACAGCTTATCGTTAATTAATTCTCAAAACTTAGATTAAATGTGAACAGTCTTCACCTATAAATAGAAGACGGACCTAGTTCGTTAACATCCCCTAACGAACTAGAGTCCGCTTCGCTACATACATTACAAACGAAATAACTTAACGAATCACCCCCTGATTCATTAAACATCCTTAACGAATCAGGGGAGACAAAACTTAAATCTTAGTTCGCTAAACAACTTTAGCGAACTGTACACTTACATAGCGAACTAACTAAATAATTGTTTATTTCATTAAAACAAACGACAAATACGTTAACGATAATTACAAAGACTCAAGACGCAAAACCGTGCACTAACAGACACCCCCTCGTCTTGAGTTCTTTGTCTTTGTCTTCACTTGAAACGCTTGGACTGCCAGTCTCTGCAACTATGAATTTCATTTTCATGACAAACACGCACAACGCGTTGGAATTGCATAGCCAGGTCATAGTCTTCATTGCGCTCGATCAGAATCTGGTTCTTCTGTAGCACGTCATTGTCTGTTTCAGATAAATTAACCAACCACATAGGATCGATTATCTTGATAAGCTCAGTCTTCAGTCCTTTACCAAGCACAATGACGGCCTAGCCAGTACGATTGTCATAGTACCAGCGGTCAAACGAGAGATGCATGTATTGGTGCATCGTCTTCACCGGCACCCGCTTCATCGTCTTTGGCGGTTTTACCTTAAGAACAAGTTTCCTCCAGCCATTCCTTGGATCAATCTCGTCAATACGTTTACGTCTCGGGACCTGGGGCTTGAAGAACTTGAAACCATGATTGACCTCGAACAGTAAGTGTTGATGAAACCACTCAGCTGTCCGGTAACCATCACGATTGATAAACGGACGACTCGCGAGGGTACGAACATCCCAACGCGGTAATGTAAGAACATCCATTATCGTTTCGTAGTACTGGATTCCCTTCTCCCATTTAACTATTCATACTTTCAGCTCGGAATCATAAAGCCAAGAGACGATATCACCATGTACCTTGGATACAGTCTTGAAGGAGGTCACTTGGTTTGCTTTGACCCAAGTTGCAGCTGTGTCTTTTCGTTCTTGATCAACATACCGATACGCCTTGATAATTTTACCCGCCGCTTTGTAGCTGAACCACTTAGCAATATCGGCATCGGTTGGATTTTCAATCGAGTTGAACCAAGTATCCACAACCTTCTTACCCTTTGACGTCTTCTCCAAATCATCTTCAGCTGCTTTAACCGTTTGCTCATTGAATACCGGAGCACCTTGATCAACATTTGTGTGTTGAAACAAGTTAGGGTACTCCTCAGCAGTGACGTCTTCCATCTCAACATCCTCATCTTCATAAATAAAATCCGTATTCATTTGAATAGAAGGATCATCTTTTAAACCTTCATCATTTACCACCTCGACGTCAGGCTCTGTCTCTAACACGGTTAATTGTTCATTATGCTCTCTTGTCAGAGAACTATCAACGAATACACCAACCTCGATCTCATCCCTGTTTACCACACTTCTAACCACCCCCGATCCATCCACAAATATCACAGTGTTGGCTTCAATCATTTCAATTGGCTTAACAGCAGTTATATCCTGATACACAACAACCTGCTTACCTGAGTCATCACCGCCACTTGTACCAGTACCGGAAGATGAGCCGTGCGCTTGTATAGGCTCACCTCCTACACCAGACTCGTCAATATCTTGATCATCATTTTTGAGTTTCTTTAAGGCATCCTCTTTGCAAGTCAACTGCAAGATTAGATCCTCTTGTTCCTTCATTTTCACCCCTTGAGACTCAACAATCGCACGTAGTGCTTTAGTCGCCTTTTGACAAAATGAGATATAACTCATCATCCGTCTTTGATTCTTCATAAGACGTTCTTGATTATGACGGTCAGCAGCCATTTGGTTATCATATAGATGAAGAAGATTTAACAACATCTCTGTCTCACGGTTCGATGGAATGTTGTACAACGATGGATGAACTGGTTGGATTTGTCCCTGAGGCCGAGTAATTCTCAGAAAAGAGACATCACTAGGAGGAGGAGGAGGAGGAGGAGGCCTCATGGACAGTGTTGGGGGGATAGTAAACGATGTAACAGGAGGCCTTGGTATTTCAGATAAAGCAATCTGTGGAATCAAACCAAGCCTTTCATGAGACACCATCGTCGTTGTTAATGTGAGCATCGAAGTGCTAGTAGTAGGCGGCACTACAGAGCGTTTAGGCGTTGTTTGACAAGGCGGTGGCACACCAATAATTACTCCAGCCCCAGCTGACACATGTCTCTTCTTTGATGGCTCTTCAGTTGCTACTCCTTTTCCTTTTCTCTTCCTTTCTTGTTGAGCTGCAATAGTGGCAGCTAACGCAACATTTACTGCATCTTGTTGCTCTTGAAAAGCAGCCTCACCAGCTCCACCATTCCCACTATCACCATCATCATTATCATCATCATCGTTCCCACCTTCTCCACCTTCACGCTCGAAACCCGAGTCATCGCGGATCCAGCGTTCATTAGGAGGACATAGGTAATTCGGATTAATGATATGACCAATCATTCATTTATCCCTTGCCTTCTCCTTTCAATAAATCAACATTCGATGCACAGTATCAGCCTTCATGTGTTCCATAGGAAGCACATCATTCACCAAAGTTTGATCAATAACCAAATTGGGAATTAGGTCTTGAATGATCAGTTGTAGAAATCGAGGATACATTAAAAATTTCTTCTTTTGAAGTGTTTGCTGAACTTGTTCTTTCAGATGATTGAAAACTAGCTCGGAATAGTTAAATTGCTTGTTGAGGATAAGTATAACAAAAGCCGATTGTATACTGCTTCTGCATTGGTCAAATCCACCACGACGACCACTCATACAATGAATCAAGACATGGAGGAGATACTTGTATGGTGGACATAACCCATTCTTGTTCTACATAGATTCATCAATACCACCACCGTAATGTAGACGAGTAAACAAGCCCTTGATCAGCTGCTTATCAAATTCACTTGGGTTGTCATCATTGTCATCAAAACGAAGTACACGATGAACTACTTCCACATCAATTGTAATCGGAGTTCGATTAATAGTGGCTCGAATGTGATTCTCCAACTCAACAAACTCAGCAGTATCCCAAAACTGCCTAATAATGCTCAGAAAAACTTTAGGTCGAGCAGTGATTGCATAATGTATCATTGAGCGTCTTAAGAATGCCAACATGTCTCCGAACACCGCAACATAAACAACATCTTGATCAACATAGGCACAAATGTTTTGTTTTGTGTCATAAGGTAACAAAATGACAACTTCCTGCTGTTCTTGAGGTGGTTATTCTTGTGGTGGTTGTTCTTGTTGCTCTTGGTCAGCAATCAGGGGATCTTGATTCAGTTGATCAGTCATTTTACTGAATAAATTAGAACGAGTATAAGTAATGTGAAGAAATAATATAATTAACATATATTTATCTATGTATTTGTAGATGGTGTATTTAATTTTATATGACGTGTGAAATTAATAAATTTACGCGTTTAAACGATTGGAATAAATCATTAATTACAAAGGTTAAAACAATTTCAATATTTAAAGGGAAAATGTCATTCGTTAGATTATCACTCTGATTCGTTATCAACCTGTAACGAATCAAATGATTCGCTATCATGTAAATAGGTTAACGAAGTAGATTTAACGAATTACTATTTAAAGGAACCAACTAGAATCTAGTTCGTTATGATTTAACGAATCCACATCTGATTCGTTAGATAACTTATTCGCTAATCTAATTCGTTTGAATCTTTAACGAATTGGACACGAAAGAATTCCAATTCGCTAAAGTTAATGAATGGTCAATAATTAGACTCAAGTTTGACAACCCTGGTCAAAGTCAAAATAAATATGAACACTGAAGGTCAACAACATGAACCCAGCATCAATTAAACCATAATCATCGTTGGATAACCAAATCAACAATCTTAGCAGACTCGAAAATACAATACGAAGCACATAATGTTGAGATTGAGGCTCAACACCGTGAAATAATTAAGGATACTCAGAAAGTTAAACAGAGCCTAAAACCCTGAACATATACACATTCAATCGACCCGGCAAACAATAATCAAACATTGATTAAATTCTACCAAGGGTTTCGGAATCACATTCCGATAACAATGAATCATAAATAAGCCCTATCAACACAGAATAGAAACGATTACATAGGGTTTCAACCTCGTAAAACCCTTATACCAACAAAATACATAATTAGTCTATCAATACAATGTCATTTTTGACGTAAATCACAAAGATGTGATAATATATACCTTAGCAACACACTGGTATGATCAAAAGTGTAAATTTCAAAGGTCGAGAAAATCAGATAAAAATTGAACAGAATGACAGTATGTATAAAGAAGAAAGAGTAACAGTGAAGGACGGTTCGTTTTGCTCTTGTCCTTTTATACACACTCCTTGCACATTTTTCAAGATACGAATCAGACCAATTCGCTATGAATTTGAGCTAACGAATTAGCTAATTCGTTTTTCAAAATACTCACGTAGTGTAGCAAATTAGTTTTGACTCGTTTTTGGATTCGTTAAATATGTATAACGAATTAGAAGCGGTTCATTACAGAGTGCGGAAGCGAATTATGTGAGCGAACTAGAAAGTAGTTCGCTAGGGAACCACCTAATTCGTTATCCATACTTAACGAATTAAAGTTTATTTAATTTTAACCTAAATAATTAAATGAATTGAATAAAGAATTAATTAAATATTATCCAATTAAAAAATAAAAATTTTAAATTAAAGGAATTACCGAGGACCTTTATCCCGATGATCAACTACTTTAAAAACGTTTCACATTTTCGAAACATAATTTAAAAACATTAAATAATATGTAAAGTAAAAAAGATAAAATATTTTTGATATTTTGTAAAAATTAAAGAATGTATGTACAAAAATATCCGAACATTAAAAAATAGACATTCTTTTTGTGTTTTTCTATGATTTTTCAAAAGCAGTACATATTTTTGTGGTTTTGTTGAGTTTGAGCAGAGAATCATATTAACTAAAATGCCCTTTCATCACAGTTTTATATTTCAACGATATTATGACTGGCGTTAAGTCGGTCATTGATATTGTTGTCCACTTAAATCTTATAAAAAACCTTCGAGCATTTTTGTAATATGATTTATGGTTTAATTAGCGCACAGAATATCAGAAACTATCAGCCCCTAATCTCGGTTCAAGCTTAATTTGATTTTTGCCAAATCACCCCAACTTTACTTAAACCATTATTGTGTTGATCAAAATTTTTGAATACCAATTGTAAAATTTTGAGCAATGCATCAATTTTCCTTTACTGTGAGTGAGTATGCACGAGTCCATCTGTCGGCTTACATACATTGTGTCCCCTATGGTCTGTTTCTTATTGGTATTGAGACGCACACAAGGAAGGAACAATTGTATGACTAACAGCGGATTTTGATCAAGTCAGTAATTTGGATTGTATGAAGTACAATAGTGATCAAGTTTATTGACTTTGGGTTTGCTCTAAAAGCGAGTGAAATATTCATGCATATTAATACCCAGATGATTAAGCCGCATAAATACTCATAGTGTCCAGAATCCTAACGCTTGTTATTTGCTTTATTATATTTTTGGATGATCAACAACTATAAGGCTTGAGTATGACCGATTATTACATTTCTGCCATCCTCACCGAGATTTTTGCTAGAGACTAACACCTCTTTCAATTTGGCTTTTCTTTAGGTATATATCACTTACTTTACTCTAATAGCTTGTTTAAGACCTATCAATGCACCAATGATTAAGCACACAGTCTTTTAAGCTTATTTCTTTCTGGATTTGGGGTCAAATAATCAATGTACTATCATTTTCTCTTTTTGGCTTAAAAACTCAAAATTTTGAGAAGCATAAAACAAAAAAAACAAAAAATTAATCACCTCAGTTACTTTGAGTCTATAGATAATTGGCTATCCTATCCATCTACAGGTAGATAACAGGACCAAAACATGCAAGCATGCTCCACAAACTTAAATAACTGATATAGTTTTCAGCTAAAAATAAAGTTGAAATCATAACGAACGCCCCAAGTACTTTCCATTTGTCAGATAAATGGCTAACCCGAATATTTACGAAAAATTATCAGGACCAAACATATACAAGTATATGTCCTTCAAAATAGAAGCAAATGACATAATTTTCAGTGGACATAAGCAAAAATCTTTTTGGTTTTTCTCTTTACAAACTTAAAAACACAATCTTTTTGTCTTTTCGGATTTTTCTTTATAAACAAAAAATTTCAGATTCTTTTAGGATTTTTCAAAAAATTCTTGTACAAACAGAAATCACAATCTTTTTGGTATTTTCAAATTTTAAAATGGTTTTGGTTTTTCAAATATTAAAATAAAACAAGAAAGAATACAGTATTTTTTATTTTTCAAAATTTTCTAATGTTTTTTGGTTTTATCTATACAAACAAAAAGCACAATGTTTTTGTATTTTTCTAAGATTCACCCCCTAAAACCTAAAAACAAAGTAAAATTGAAACTAAAACATATTTAAATAAAAAATAATTATCCTAATGTTAGGATTTCAGCAAGGGTCTTCAATCCATTTAAACCAAGCAAAAATTGAAAACGTGTTTTATCAAAGGCTTTGGTAAATAGATCGGCTTTCTAAAAATCAGTATGTACTTTCTCAAGGTCAATTAATTTCTTTTCATAGAAATCCCGTATAAAATGATATCGAATTTCGATATGTTTCATTTTAGAATGTTGTACGGGATTTTTGGTGATACTGATAGCAGCAGAATAATCATTCAAGATTGGAGTAGTAAGAAACTTCAAACCGTAGTCGCGAAGATGTTGTTGTATCCACAAAACCTGGGAACAGCAACTCGAGGATGCATCATACTCAGCTTCGACGGTTGAAGTGGAGACCATTGTCTGCTTCTTACACTGCCAGGAAACAAGTCGGCTTCCTAAGAATTGGCATCCCGCTGTAGCAGACTTGAAATTGATCTTGCATCCTCCATAGTCTGAGTCTGAATAAGCGGTAAGATCGAAAGTATCATCTTTGGGGTACCATAACCCGATGTCAGGATTTCCCCTTAGATATTGTAGAATACGCTTGACCGCTGCCAGGTGAGTCACTCGGGGACTAGCTTGGTACCTAGCACATAAACAAACAGCAAACATTATGTCGGGTTGAGAAGTAGTTAAATACATTAAAGAACCAATCATAGCACGATAGAGGGTCGGATCAACAGTATCCTCCAATTCATCCGGTGATAAATTGTGACCCACGGGAAGTGGAGTAGAAGGGATTTTTCCGGCAATAATCTTGAATCGGCACAAGACATCGTTCACATATTTTGTCTGATGAATGAAGATTCCCTTCGCAGACTGATGAACCTGCAACCCTAAAAAGAAATTCATCTCTCCCATCGAACTCATTTCGAACTTGGTTTGCATAGACTTCTCGAACTCCTTACACAACGTGTCATTTGTAGATCCAAAGATTATGTCGTCAACATAAATCTCAACGAGGAGAAGATCATCACCAATATTTTATAAAACAAAGTGTAGTCGACAGTTCCACGTTTGAAACCATTATCCGTCAGATGGTCGGCGAGCATGCCATACCAAGCTCTCGGGGCTTGATGTAGACCATATAGTGCCTTGTTTAATCGGTAAACACGGCCAGGATAATCAGGATCTTCAAAACCTGGAGGCTATAAAAAAAGCACTTCCTCATGAAGTTCACCATTGAGAAAAGCACTCTTGACATCCATTTGATAAACTTTAATATTCTTGTAAGAAGCATATACCAGAAAGATTCGAATCAACTCTAATCTTGCAACTGGTGCATATACTTCAGTGTAGTCAATACCCTCTTGCTGATGAAAACCTTGCACAACTAATTGTGCTTTGTTTCTCAAAATTACCCCACGGTCGTCTTTCTTACATTTGTATACCCACCTAGCCGGAATCGCTTTCTTGACTCTAGCAGGTTTGTCGATAAGATCCCAAACACCTAAACGTGCAAATTGCTGTAATTCTTCTTGCATGGCTTCTACCCAAGAAGGATCTTGAAGTGCCACACGAGGATTCGTTGGCTCAACTTGAGATAGAAAACAAGTGAATTTAGTAAGATTTACAATCCCAGACGAGTGTAAGTCATCATAAGCACATAAGACATTATTTTCACTTGAAGAAGCAACTTGATGTCGTGTTTGGACTCCCATATCAAGGTCTCTAATAATGTTTTCTTGTGGATGGTAGTTATGAATCCTGAGAGTAGGATTCTCAGGAACAACAACATTTTCAAATAAATTAGTGTAATTTTCACCCAATTCATGAGATAAAACATCACTGTCAAGTTCAATAACTTGATCTACAACTGCATTATCATCAGATGAAGTAGAAGCATTATCATAATGAACAGGAGACTCATTATCAGGTTTTTCAGTTGGAGCAACAATTGGAGCTTCAACATCAATTGAACTTGCAAACCTTGGAATTTCCAAATGTTCTTCAAAATAAGCACGAACTAAATCTTCATCTGGATGATCGGTTGTTGGAGTAAAACAATTAAATAAGCCATCATAGTCAAACATCCAGTCGGGATCTTTTCCTTGAGAAGGAGTAGTGTACTTTTGACAGTCCACATGGTACCATTCTTCAACACAACCGGACGTAAAGTTAAACACACTTTTCTTAGGTGACGGATACCCCAAGAAATAACCTTCAATGGCCTTTTCATCAAACTTTCTCACATCCTTTTTCAACATAGTGCAAGGACACCCAAATGGTTCCAAGTACTTTAAATTAGGTTTACGATTATTCAATAATTCATAACTGGTAATATTGAGTCTTTTAACAGTTAGAACTTGATTGAGTGTATAACAAGTAGTATTCAGCGCCTCATTCCAAAACTGGACAGGAAGCTTATAATCAGCAAGCATCGTTCTAGCAGCTTCAATCAAAGTTCTATTCTTTCTTTCAGCTACACCGTTCTGTTGTGGTACATATGGGGCACTGTATTCTCGATGAATTCCCTTATGGACACAAAAGAAATCTAATACAGTATTTTTAAATTCGGTACCATTGTCACTTCGAATTCTCATCACTTTCTGTTTGTATAGTGATTCGATCTTAGTGATTAAATTTTGAACAAGACCTGGTGTTTGATCTTTTGAGCTCATAAACAAGACCCATGAATATCGTGAATAATCATCTGTAACTACAATACCAGTCTCCAGAAATGCTCGCACGATTCACTGGACCAAATAAATCCATATGAAGTCGTTCAAGCGGAGTATCAATGGAATTTAATAACTTAGATGGGTGCTGTTTCTTCTTCTGTTTTCCCTTCTTGCAAGCAACACAGTGATCAGATAATTTAAAATTCTTTAACGACACACCTTCTACCAGATCATTTGCCATCAAGTAGTTCATCTTTCGAACATGTATATGACCCATTCTTTGATGCCAAAGAACTGAATCTTTCTCGGTTTCTTTCGAGACAAAACACGTTTCGATTGATGTAGATAAATTAGAATTCATATTCAAGACATAAATATCATTTGATCGAGGTGATCACATGACAACCATGTCCTCGGGAATCACATAACCCGGTTTCAAAATCAGACACTCTTTATCTGTAAATACTGTAGTGTATTGCTTATCACAGATTTGCGACACACTCAATAAATTATGGTCCACTTTATCACAATAGTTAACCTTCTCAAAAGTAATCTTCCCATTTGAAACATCATCTTCTTGTGTAATCATACCCCCAGAATTCCCAGCAAGTGCCACATAACCCCCTTGAATATTTCTCACATTTGTTAAGAGATTGAGATTCCCAGTAATATGACGAAAACATCCACTATCCATGATCCAGTTTTCACTAGAAATGGTCTTGGATGTACCCTACACACAAATGAAAATGATTAGTTCAAAAAGGCAGCCCAGGCCTCAATCTTGGACACCTTTTGGTTTTCTTGAGAAAAATTAACTTTAGTAGCATTCAATTGTTGTTCAGCAACTTGAGAATAAGTTACAGGTTTCTTAGACTTTCATCTTAGATATGCAGCTTGAACCACATTTGAATTAACGTTTTTGCAAATTGGTTTGGTTGGAATAAACTTTTCGAGGATGTACATTAGAGAACATAATATGAGTATCATCAGCATACGACACAGGTCGTTTTAGAATCTCCTTTACCAAAGGAACCGGTTTGGAATGGTCTTTGATAAAAGGATGAAGATTCTGATTGTTCTTCTGGCCACAATTTCTTACTACATGACCTTGTTGACCGCAAAGGAAACAACTTCGCATGTCAACATGATGATGTTGAAAATTAGTTGGAACATGTGACACAGATGATGAATGATGACTCGCATTTTTGGTCATGCTCTTAGCAAAATCATCAGATAACTCAGATTTCTTTTTCAAGTAGAAATCTAAATTAGAACAGTTCGAAAAACTTTTCAACGTATCTGTTCCAGTTAACTTCACAAATTTAACTTTCTTAGCTTGTTTTAAAACTTGCTTTGCTTTAGTCAATGGATCAGATGGAGCTGATGTTTTCTCTTGAGCATACAAAAGTTCAAGTTCACGAATCTTGGAGGTTTCATTGTGAAACACACTCTCAATTAGTTCAGGTTTAATGATACTTATTGGAATGTCTTTCTCAGTAAACATCGTGTCCATCCCCTTTAACTTAAACACACGAGCAGATGATGGCTTAGATGCATTAGGATTTATAAAACGCAACAAATCCTCATCAAAAATTTTGGGTTTTTCTGATTTCTTAGCCCTCACTGGTTTGACATTAACATGAGCATCTTGTTTCACATTATTTGTGTGCGAACCATACACAGCCTCCTCAAATTCATGAGGTTCACAAAGTATGTGATTTGAACTTGGAATGTTCTTGTTCTTGTGTATAATTTCAGGTTCAAACACATCCTTAATGATAACTTTGTCAACATTTTCAACAAAGACTTTGTTGCTTTGAACATGATGTTTCTGAGGAGCAAATTGGGTTTTAACAGTTTCAGACTTACTAGGTTTAGATTTTTCTGAAATCAGGGGTTCTTTAAGAATTGCATCTTCCTCAGTTGGAGCAAAAGGATTAATTTTATAATCATTGTGAAATGGTGGAGGAATTTCAACAAAACCTATACCTTTCTTTGAATCCTTTTGTTTTCCAGAAATTTCTATAATTTCATTCAACCGAAAAGAAGAATTTCGAAATTGACCCAGTTTGTTCTTTAACTCAAGAACCTCATTCTCAAGCTCAGTTATCTTTGAACGATGTTTCAAAATTTCTTGAAACTTTTGGTCATTAATTGTCATTTTCACAGATAACTTAGCTTTGAGATCATGATTACTTGTCGACAATGCTTCAATCTTTTCACGAGATCTCATTTTAGACTAGAGAGATTATCGATAAGTATCCTTTAGTGAAACAATTTCTCTCACTAAATTGTCATTGTGATTCTTTAATGATTCTAACTTAGGTTTGTTAGATTCACAGTCAACACAATTTACTTTAACCGATGATGTAGCATAAATAGAATGACTAACCTCATTGAACTTAGCCATGCAAGCAAAGACAGTTGTAGACTTGTCACAGGAATCATCAGAATCTGATCCAGAGTCACTATCAGAAGACACCTCACTTCCACTAGCATCATGAAGATCTTGAGTCAACCCAAACAGAGCCAAATTAGCTTGAGTATCGTTGCACAATAGTCTTTGTGACCAATCATCTCCATTAGCTAACATTGCTTGTGACCTAGAACTTGATGGTTTCTTCTCAGCATCATTACCTCGTGGTGTTGAAGAATTTTAATTTTGACCACGAGGACCAGTATACTCCTTTTTCGGTTTATCACACTCCTTTGCAAAATGCCCGAATTCTTGACAATTATAACATTTCACCTTTAACTTATCAAAACCCAACTTCTTGTTCAGGGCAGGAAGATCTTTTCCGGTTCTTTGCATAAATCTTTTCACCTTACGAACAATCATTGCCATGTTCCACTTTAAATCCATGATTTCTAAGTCATCTGGATCAATTTCATCATAGTCTTCATCAGTCAGATCACTAGTAGCAATTTTTCTACATACCAGATTTTCGTAAGAAGTCATGAAAGCTAATAAAAAGGCAAAATTTTATTCTGCTTCTTTCATGTTGACATTTGGAGGTGAAACAAACTGACTTGCAGTGGATGAACTTCCCGAACTACCAGAAACATTTGGTGATCCAGAGTTACCAGCAATATAAAAACATGCTCTAGGATCACTGTAGATGGTTGTTTCATTTTCTCTTGCGTTCTGTGTCAGAAAAGCAGTGATCGGTGAAATTGTTGAACTTAGAGGCATGCTACCACCATAGAAAGCAGGATCTTGACTTTCCTTGGATGATTTTTGACACTTGAGATCATACTCACGAGCTTGAATTTTTTGTAAGAACTCACTTGCAGTCAAGTCTTCATTGAAATAACTGTTTTCTTTTAATACCATTAGAAAAGTAGAGTAAGAACTTGGTAGTGCACTCTTAATAGTATCAATCTTGTCAATCTCAGAAATTTCCAACTTCATTTTCTCCATTTCTACAATCAAGTGATTGAATCTCGTTGTCATTTCTTCAACCGTTTCACCTTTGAGTAAATTAAAGTTTCTGAATTGAAACTTAAGCATCACCTTTTTTCTTTCAGCCGTGTTTCCCATACTTCTCATTCGGATATGTTGAAACAATGAGGCACAAATTTTTATACTACCCACCTGGTGAAAGATATTTTCAGGTAAAGCCATGGTTAGAGTAGAATATGCTTTTGTCTCTATCTCTAGTGCCTTCTTCTCTTCCTGTGAGTATTGAAATATAGCTTTAGGTCTGAATCCGATAATCTCATCCCCAATCATAGGAACGGTATAAACTTCATCTAAACAATATGAGCAGTCATGATGAACTGATCCTAGATGAGCACGAAACCTAGGTTCCCATTTGGCAAAGTCACTGAAATTCATCAATCTTGGACATTTCAAATTTAACCCTATCTCGGTATCAAGTTGCAACATTTGTTGCATTAGCATATTCTGTGAGGCTAGTGCATACATACCAGCCATTCTTGAAAAGTATCAAAAATGTAAGGGTTAAATGTAATGAACTGTAAACAGTTGTAGCAAACTATGAACAGTAAATTAACGAATCAAATCTTAACGAATCTAAGATTAATCAGATAACGAATCAAGATGGAACTTAACAAATCAATCCAACGAATCAAAAGTCAACGAATCAGATTCAACAGTAAGTCAAACTAACGAATTGACGAATCGGCTAGCGAATTGCTAAGTGTAATCTTGACGAATCAGAAGATCTTCAGTAACGAATCGCTAAGGTAGACTTAGCGAAATAGATAACGAACCAGCTACAGTTGATAACGAATCAACTAATAGCGAATCAGGTTGTTACAACGGTTTGTAACAAACTCTGACACCGAATGCTACGTGGCAAAGGTTATTATGACACAAGTTCCAAGTTAGACCCGTGTCACACGAATCTGTTAACACGAATCAGATGAGTTAGCGAACTAATTTCACAAATCAACTAAAGTTTCTAACGAATGAATAACAAATCAACTAGAACTCATAGCGAATGAGTGAAACATATTAACGAATCAAAATGAATATGGTAGCGAATCAACTATGTATGCAAATCTTCAACGAAGATTTCCAGATTTCTGGAAATGATGAACACCAAACCCAGAAACTTAGATATGTAATACTATCTCAATTCTTAACCAAAATACATAAGTAAACTATCAAATTACTCGCACACTAATCGCCAATCCAAATCAACTAAACTTGTAACCGATTAACCCCTTTCTCGAATCCAATTGTACCAAAACTAAACCTCTGTTTCGGCCACAAACCAAAATTAGTACCGAATCAAACCAAAACCAAACCAAACATCAATTCAAATCCACAATACCTTAACCAACTCAAATCCAATCCAATTCCATCATAATTCACTCAATTAACCTCAGTTTGATTCAAAATTAGTCGAACAGAACACTAACAATACCTAATACTAATTAACAGTCTAATACTTTAAATAAACCACCAAATCAAGTGTAATTGAGCCCCGAGAGCTCTGATACCACTTGTTGGAACCCGGGAATCAATCACTATAACTATAATAGATCTCGGATCTATGTCTATTTGATTAATCCTTAACTCGGATCTTGCTCATAATTACGTATGATTATGTGTCACACCCCGTTAAGCGAATTGCGGAAGCGTAAAACAGAAATGCAACAGATACAACTGGTATCAAATACATTGTTCATAAAGAAACATTACTAACTAATTTACAATATATTACATCGTTCTAACATCTTTTACAAACTAGGTGATACAATTAAACCTGTTCTTCAATCACTTTACTTCTAACTCAAATGCCCACGACATCAATCACCAATCAAACACGTGACGCACAGGAAATTACTTCTCATATCTGATTACCTGAAAAGCATGTTAAAACAGGTCAACTACGAATAGTTGGTGAGCTTCATAAGTTTTAACGAAATCAGTTCTGCGCACCATACAATCATAGTTTGTATGTACGCGCGTATGTAAAAATATGTATTTACGGTTGTATAAATATGTACAGCCATATCCTTGTGTGTGCATATGCACACATGTAGGTTTATAATATAAATTCGAAATTTCGGTAAAATCGTGATTGTTTGTTCGTACTACCTGTTTCCAATTTCCGTGTTTAACCAACCACTGTGGACCCCCTTTCTCCCACAATGGTTCCACATAAACTCAACCACTGTGGCCCCCCTTCCACCCACAACGGTTCCGCGTTAACATCAACCACTGTGGTCCCCCTTCCACCCACAATGATTCCATGTAAAATCAAACATTATATAGTGTACACGCAAATAATTAGTATATTCTACACATATTATTTCCTACGGCTAATCACATAGCATGTATATAGACACATATACACACATAGTATTTATCACGTATCACCAAATACTGTGGCTCCCCATCCGCCCACAATACGCATAATCACATTATTTTCTTAACATTCATGTCATAATCAAGTTAGTTCGTTTAATAAGTTGCAGAAGAACTTGGCTCATAGGCCATACTCAACTTTAGTTTATAAGTTGCAGCAGAACTTGGCTCATAGGCCATACTCAACTTTAGTTTAGTAAGTTGCAGCAGAACTTGGCTCATAGGTAATACTCAACTTTAGTTTATAAGTTGCAGCAGAACTTGGCTCATAGGCCATACTCAACTTTAGTTTATAAGTTGCAGCAGAACTTGACTCATAGGCCATACTCAACTTTAGTTTGTTACTATTATGGCCTCCCTTCTGCCCACAACAGCCCCATAATCATCACAGACCACGTTATCCCCAGGGCCATTACAGACCACGTTGTCTCCCAAATTAGTTATGTTTAACATTACATAACGTGTTTATATAAACATGCTGTCAAATATAATTTCATTATGTTTTGCAATTCGTATTATCTCCACTCAATATATCAATCAACGATAATAATCATCTTTCATCAGCACGTAGTCAGTCATTATGTTTGTAGGGGCTTTTCATATATAAATGTTCAGATATTTTATATCCTGATCCGTGTTTAGATAAATAACGTGTATAAACATGCTTTCCACCCCAAAAGTTCGTAAAATAGTTTAAAGAGTGGGGTCATGAAACTCACGGTTTTGTAGGCACTCAGTGTGAGATCAGCACGGGGTTCGTTTCCCTTGCTATCACTTAGTCCCTATAGTCCATATTATAATAATATTAATATTTTAATATTATTATAATCTCAGTATTAAACTGGGCTGTATAACTAATCTGGGTATAGCTGGTACGCCCAGAAAGTGGTAATAGGCTTAGGCTGTGATGTTGTTTAATGTCTAATACTTAAAACTGAACTTGGCTCAGATTCCCGTTTTCCCAACTGGGCTAAGTTGTTCGTTTACGCGTTCAGAAAACAGTTATGGGAAAATAAGCTTGGGTAAATGTATTGGTTAATAAAATGATTAAGTTATAAAGAAGGATCACATACTGGGGTACCGGATTAGCCTCGGGGTCCGTTTCCGTTTATTTAGTTTGATTTAAGAAGAAACGCGCACAATCTATCCGGATTGTCCAGGTTTTTCATAGAAAAGTTCATTTTTACTTAATTAGTCCAAAAATATGATTTTTTGATCACTCTTGGTGTTTTGATATTCCCGCAGGTTCGTTAGTCGCGAACATGCCGGTTTTTATAAAAACTGAATTTGTTTAATCTTTAAATTAGCATAATGAATTAACCGTTAATCATTAAATTATGAAAATTTAGCTACTTATCAATTAAAATATGTAGATTTTTATAAAAATATTTCTGGAATTATTTACTGATTTAATAGTTTATAAAAATTCATTTTATCAGCTATATTTCGCCTGAAAATCGTCTGTTTATCACAAACAATTTCCAAAAATTCCACAAAATTTCCTGAATACTAAAATCATGTCCCAAAATAACCTGTATCAATTCCAGAATGTAAAAAGCATGTTCAATATTCTTTTCGGCCCAAATTCCGTTATAAAAATTCGCATGAACGCATATGTACAAAACACCCTTAGACTTCTCCAAATGATCTCAAAATTCATATGTGATCAAAATACATTAAATCTGATTTCCCAGAAAAATTTCATAATTTTTGAAGTATTTTAGATATTTTTCCCAAATAAACGTCCCAATTCGGTAATAAATTCCCCAAATATTCTCGGATGGTCAAAAAATTACCAAATTTGAAAAGGGACTCAATGACATGGTCTCTGATGTCTCTGAAAAATTTCAAGGTCTAATAATATGCACATCACAACCTTAACCTAAACAGCCCGTAAGCGAGTGTTTCGGTATTACCTTAGCGGGTTTGGCTCGTTTCCGACTTTTTAATCAAGTTTTCAGGTTCTTGTGCTTCTAATCAAGCTATGTACAAGTCCTATATCACAAACCAAGCAATTTTTCATCAACATAACAGCCCTTAACTTAGGGTTTCGGCTAGTGCACAAAAACGAACTTTTGAACCGTAAAAACGTCGTTTCAACCCTTTCATCCGTGTTTATGGCCAAAAAAAAACTATCAAAACAGGTTCCTTACCGTGTTTATGATCAAAACATGTTTATGGACCATTTTTTGGATTTTTACACGGTTAGGAATGATTTTTAGTAACCAAGACATGTTTTTATGGTATTAAACGACTTTAAACAAGTACAAAAGCTACTTATTTAAGCTATAAATCCTTAGGGTTTGAAGGTTTTCTGGCTGGAGCAGAACTTGTGTCCAGAATTCTCATGAAAAATATATCACAAAATATCTTAGAACTTGTTTAAATATGAAAAGGGTTTAAGGGGGGAAGTCTTCTTTGGCGGGCTGGGCTCGTTGGGTCCCCTTTTGGGCCCATCTGGCCCACTTTTCTCGATTTATGTGCCCGAACGTGAAATGCCGAGTCCAAATTTATTTCGGGTTCGGTTTCTGGTGACAAAAATATATCGGGTGTGACAAACGGAGCGAAAACAAGTGTTTTTAGGCTAGTTTTGTGTAAAATTATAAAAACATACTATACGTTCGTAAAAATCGAAAATAATTTCACGGATTGCTTAAAACATTTCAAATAAGTGTTTGGTAAGTCTTTTTCGGCTTAACGGATGATACAATGCTTGGTTTGTAACTATCTTTCGCGTGAAAATCTATAGCGGGTAGTTAAACGAGCATGTTTTCGTTTAACTTGTTTGCTATCGAACTAAGGCCATATTACTAATATTTTAGCTTGCATAGATCGTATATCGCTTATAGATAGAACCCTGGGATATCCGGACCATAACCAGACCCGTTTGGTTATTCGTTTGTTCGTTACGCAATAAGCGGTTAAACGCTTATTCGAGTTTGTAATTACTAAGGTGTATTTGGTTTTACCACAGATGTCACATTATGTGTTGTATATGTATATATATTATCAGTATATTAGTAGTTGTATATAAATAAGATTAATATGAAGATTGAGAGAGATTCGGACAGCGTATCGTTAATTAATTCTCAAAACTTAGATTAAATGTGAACAATGTTCACCTATAAATAGAAGACGGACCTAGTTCGTTAACATCCCCTAACGAACTAGAGTCCGCTTCGTTACATACATTACAAACTAAATAACTTAACAAATCAGAGGAGAATTAACTTAAATCTTAGTTCGCTAAACAACTTTAGCTAACTAGACACTTACATAGCGAACTAACTAAATAATTGTTTATTACATTAAAACAAACGACAAATACGTTAACGATAATTACAAAGACTCAAGACGCAGAACCGTGCACTAACATGATCATATTATTTTGAGATTATGTTAGACCTCTCCGAATAAGATTCACATAAATCATGTAACCACGTAACATGTATGGTACAAAATTGTAAACACAAGTGACAATAGTTGCAATTTGTGTTTTAAATAGTGGGGAAATAATATATAAAACGCATACGTCACCAAAAGTTTGAAAGCGGTAAAATAGGGGAATGTGGTACTCACCTTAACAGACGAGCAAAGATGAAAAGATAATATTTAAAATGACGGGTGCGGTTCACGCATTGATGATGTAGCCTAAGAAGGAAAATGCTGAAAATACTAAGTAAATGGAATAGATCGGCTGAGACAATTCAATGGTTATAATTTTATTAAGTTATATTATCTTATTAGTTTATAAATCCTTTTCAATCATACTTCAAGTTTATTATATAAAAATATTATATGAGTAAAATACATCTTTAAAAGTTCTTAATTCGTTAAAGTATATAAAATTTGCATTTTGTATATATATATATATATATATATATATATATATTAAATCAAGAATATTAATTTATGTGGTATTATTTATACATATATACACACACACATATACATATAAACATGACGAAAATATGCGAGAAAACACGAATGTCATAGTCGATTTTTATAAAATAATAATTTATCTGGTTATTATTATGTTTATTATTTGTCAAAATATGATTTTAACAACAATTTGCCGAAAATATATATATAAACGGGGTGGCAGGGGTTCAAACGCGCGACCGCCACTTCGTAACCAATGTTCTAACCAGTTGGGCTAACCGGCACATGCGCTATAAGTTAGGAACATTTACTTATAAACTGACACGACTTGAACAGATCCAAGAACAAACCTGAACAACTTCAATCAGTTAAGCGGATTGATGTTGTGATAATAGATGATATGGCTTTCATTAATATCATTATTGCGATCATGTTGCAATAATTAATTACCTCAGATGATGAACGGAGATAGGTGTATTGAGTGTTACAGTTGCCGGCCAAATATGGTTACGAATGAGGAAGTAAACGGCAAAACAAATGCAATTATTTATAGGGTTAAGGACGGTTAGGGTTAGAGGATCGTATCTACCAAATTAGTTGGATTATCTCGTCTGTTTCGTGTCCAACGAGATCAATAGATGTCGGCTACGTATTTGGGGAAGAACATATCAAAACTAATCTTATTATCATGTTTAAGGTGTCGATTAGGCCGAAATTAACATCAATAGTGTATGTACAAGATCAATTAACAATAATAGCACGAAAATTGTGGTCCAAGTTATACAATTTGACAACCGATGCAAGAAATTGAATACGGGTTTGAGTTAGGGTTATGGTTATTCATTTGATAATATGGGTTACATCAGAATTTTCCTTTTAGTCCCTGATGTTTGAGGATGGGTACAAAAGAGGATTAAACTTTATATTTTGGGTTGACAAAGCCAAAATAGGAAGATAAAATTATAAATAATTAATATTATATTAATAATCAAATCTTCTCAACAAACACGACTATTAAGAAAATAACACGAACCTCGAAACGGGTCGGTTTTTAAAAAGAAAAGTATAAATTCGAAAACCCGAGTTGTGACACGGAGTTTATATCTAAGGATGTTGTCACACCCCGAATAGGTAGTTGCGGAAGCGTAAAACAGAAATGTAACAGATAATACTGGTATCAACCACATTGTTTATAAAGAAAGTCAACAAACTAATTTACATCATATTGCATTGGTAGGTACTAAGTTTGAAAACTAGATGAAAATCACATAACCGGTTCACGTGATTGCTTATTCTTTAATATATATGCTAGTGTCTATGTACAGCGATTCACTTTCGTTCTAGCACCAAGAACATAAGAAAATTATTCTAACTTGGGCTCACCTAAAAAGCATGTTAAAACGGGTCAACTACGTCTAGTTAGTGAGTTTCAAGTTTCACGAGTACGAACAAAATCAATATACGAGTTCGTAAAGTTCACAGTATGTATGTATATATGTATGTGTATGATGTTTTTATACTAAGCCACAAGTGCAGCTGAAACGAGCTATAACACATGGCCTCTCCTGCCTATGCACTCCCGTTGTCATTTAACAGCCACTTTGCCCCCAAAGTATGTAATATGTCTAACACCACATAGCAGAATATATCAAGTTTAATGAAAATTTGCAACTGGGTTAACATGTTCCGGCATACCCCTCCGGCCCTGTCAGTTAGGTTTGTCAAACCGATAGTACTATCCACACGTCACCGGCACGAAGTTAATCATGTGTGTTTGTGGGGACTTTCAAGTGTTAGTACTTAGATGATTCACATCATCACACGTTTTCAAATATACAAGTACATGTAAACATGATTTCCACCCCAAAAGTTCGTAAAACAGTTTAGAAAGTGGGGTTGTGAAACTCACCTTATCGTAGTTTGAGCTGGTAATACGTGTCAGTAAGTAATTTGCGTCAATTATAGCTTGAATCCTTTAACCGGTATTGTACTGTTAATACTAGTAAAGTGTTTAAACAAAATCGGGTTGTATAACTAGTTTGGGTATAGCTGATAGGCCCAGAACATGACCATAGTCTTAGATTGTGACATTTTACACTATTAAATGTTCAAAACCAGATTTGGCTCAGTTTCACCGTTTTTCGAGCCTAGCCAAGTTGATCGTTTATGCGTTTCTGGATTAGGTAAGATCATATAAACTTAAGTAAACATATTGATTGATAAAATTATTTGATTTATGAAAGAATTATAAGGTTTCGGTATCTGGATTGATCGCAGGGTTCGTTTCCGCTCTCTTACAGTTTTGATTATACAAAACGCGTACAATCCATCCGGATTGTCCGGAATTCTCGGGCAAATTTGGTTTTTATCAAATTCATTCAAAACTATGATATTTGACCACTTTTGATATTTTGACATACCAGTCAGTTCGTTAAACATTAAACTGCCAATTTCGTTAAAACAATATATAGATAAAATCTTTGATTAATCATAACTTATTATGCACTTATATATAAATTATGGAAATTTTAGTAAAATTAAATTAAAATATGGAGAAGCTTATAAAAATATTTTCAGAAATTTTATGATTAGTTATCTATTTATAAAAATTCATTTAATGTGTTATAATTAAGTAATAAATAGCCCGTTTATACCAAACGACATCTGAAAAATCGGATAATTTTTCCAAGTGGTCTCAATATCATCACATATCCCCTGCAAAATCTCCAGTATCTAAATCTTTGGCCACAATGCCTTTTTGTGCGTTTTTCTGCTATTAAAACTAGATTAAAACACAATTGCACAAATATTACTTAGACATCTCTAAATGTTCCCAACTTTTTCCAGTGATCTTAAAATAAAATTTCTGGGTTCCAAACCAAATTTCATAATTTTTCATGAATTTTACCTATTTTTCACAAATAAACGCCAATAAACGGTAATAAATTCGCCAAACATTCTCCGTTTATCGAAAAATTACCAAATTTTAACAGGGACTCACTTATGTGATCCCAAATCTCCCTAAAAAGTGTCATAACTTAAAAGCAATCACATCACAATCGAAGCACAAACAGCCCCTAAACGAGTTAACCTGTAATACCTTGTCGGTTTTCGGTGGTTTTCGATAGCTTAAGCGACTCTCCGGGTCTTGGATTGCAAATTCAGTGTATCTACATGTCATATAACATCAAACCAAGCATTAATAATCCATTGAATAGCCTTGTTAATCAGGGTTTCGGTTTTGGTTTCAAACCAAACTTTCAAACCGTAAAAACGTCGTATTCATGTTCTAATCCGCGTTTTTTACCAAAAATCAATATGTTTATGCTTTATAGACATGGTTAACATCAAAACATGATTTTACTTAATTTTTATGATTTTTGAATGGTTAAACATGTTTAAAAAAATCAAAATCTAATTTTCCATGTTTAAACCTTACTAATCAAGCTTGAAATTAATCAGAAATTATGTATTACCTCTAAGGTTTGGCTGAAAGTTGAAGATGGTCAGCTGAAAACAAAGCTTCTTGATTTGGTTTGTCAAAATATCTAAGTTAGTATAATAAATACATGTTACTAGAAAAGGGTTGGGTAACCACCCCTTGTGCCCGCAAGTTTAAAGGCCCATTGGGCCTCCTTTTTGGCCCAATGGTGCCTCGGTATTCGTGCCACGCGTAAATTTTGATCCAAAATTTAATTCGGGTTTGGGTTTTCGCGAAAATGAGTTTTTTTCTGCTTCTTTTTTGTAAAATAAGAAAAACATACTGACTCGTTGTAGAAATCCAAAATATTTTCAAGGATTGCTTAGAACATGTCATATAAGTCTTTTATAAATCTTTTTCAGTTTAACGGATGCTACAATGCTCGTTTTGATGTTAACGATTGCGTTTAAGCTTATAGCGTATCGATAAACGAAACCTTTTTCGTTTAAATGATTTTAAACGTACTGAGACCTAAATATCATTATGTTAGCCTCTATATCATATATATAACTCGTATATGACACGTCAGTATACATATACAGGTCTTAGTCAATATCAGTCGATTATTCGTCTAATCGCTACGAATTAACCGATTTATCGTTTACTCGCTACGTAACGAATAAGGTATACCTCGTTTTGTCACGAATGTCAAATTCTCCCCCCGTTAAGAAATTTCGTCCCCGAAATTTGATGTGCTACCTGTTTTCTTTTTAGGGAACAGGTGTGGGTATTTCTTTCGGAATTCGTCCTTTCGTTCCCAAGTAAATTCAGGTCCTTGTTTCAAATTCCACCGAACTTTTACCAATAAAATTTTATTGTGTCGTAACTGTTTAGTTTTCCCGTCCACAATTTCTACCGGTTCCTCTACGAAGTTGACCTTTCCATTGATCTGAACATCTTCCAGTGGTACTATTGCCGTTTCATCAGTCAAACACTTTTTCAAATTCGATATATGAAACACATCGTGAATGGTGCTCAGTTCTAGGGGTAATTTTAATCGGTAGGCTACGGGACTAAATTTATCAATGATCTCGAAAGTTCCAATATATCTCGGGGCTAACTTACCAGTCTTTACAAACCTTATAATACCTTTCCATGGCGATACTTTCAAGAACACCTTGTCGCCTATTTCAAAGGATAACGGTTTTCTGCGAATATCGGCAAAACTTTTTTGTCGGTCACGGGTAGCTTTCAATATTTGTCTAATTTTGTTAATACTTGTCAGTCATGCCAGGCCACCAGTAAAATTCCTTAACATCTTTATACATCTTGTCAGTACCTGGATGAATAGAATATTTGGATTTGTTTGCTTCATCAAGAATTAATTCACGAAGTTTATGAAGTGTTGGAATCCAGACCCGGTTTTTGTAGTAATATACTTCACCAATTTTCTTCTCAAAATTCATTTCGTTCCCATGTAGTTCTTCCTTTTCTAACTGATCTGCTTTTAAGGCCTCGTCTTGTGCAACACGAACTTGTTCGGTCAGACTACTTTGGACAATCATCCCAAGTGCTCGTACTCTCAACGGTTTAACCCTGTCCTTTCAGCTCAAAGCATCAGCTACTATATTGGCCTTACCCGGATGGTATTTAATTTCACAATCATAATCATTTAATAGCTCTACCTATCTCCTTTGTCTCATATTCAACTCCTTCTGATCGAATATGTGTTGTAAGCTTTTGTGATCGGTATAAATGGTACACTTAGTGCCATACAAGTAATGCCTCCAAATCTTTAATGCAAAGATACCGAATTCCAAATCGTGGGTTGTATAATTCTTCTCATGCACTTTTAATTGTCGGGAGGCATACGCTATTACTTTCTTTCGTTGCATCAGTGCGCATACTTAACCTTTACGAGATACGTCACAATAGACCTCCAAATTATCAGTTCCATCTGGAAGACTTAATATTGGAGCTTCGCATAACTTCTGTTTTAACGTTTGAAAGGCCATTTCTTGTTCTTCTCCCCAGTCATACGTTCGATCTTTATGGGTCAGGAGAGTTAAAGGTTGGGCAATGCTTGAAAAGTTTTCAATAAATCGTCGGTAATACCCGACTAATCCCAAAAATTGGCGAATTTCTTTTGGTGACTTAGGTACTTGCCAATTCTTAATGGCCTCAATTTTACTTGGGTCTACTTGGATTCCCTTTTGATTCACAATGTGTCCTAAGAACTATACTTCTTGTAACCAAAATTCACATTTGGACAACTTGGCATACAACTTTTCTTGCCTCAATAACTCCAAAATTACCCGCAGATGTTGTTCGTGTTCCTCCTTACTTTTCGAATATACCAAAATGTCGTCGATAAACACTATCAAGAATTTATCAAGGTAGGGTTTGCAAACTCGGTTCATGAGGTCCATAACACTACAGGCGCGTTGGTCAATCCAAATGGCATAACCAAAAATTCATAGTGACCATATCGAGTTCGGAAGGCTGTTTCTGGGATATCTTCTTCCTGAATTCTTACATGCTGATAACCCAATCTGAGATCAATTTTTGAAAAATACTACGCACCTTGGAGCTGATCAAACAAGTCATCAATTCGGGGTAAGGGATATCCATTCTTTATGGTCACTTTATTCAATTCCCGATAATCAATACACATCCGAAAACTTCCATGCTTCTTTTTCACAAATAGCACTGGTGCTCCCCACGGTGAATAACTAGGTCGGATAAAGCCTCTGTCTAATAACTCTTGCAATTGGTTGGACAGTTCTTGCATTTCAGAAGGTGCTAGCCGGTAAGGTGCCTTAGCAATGGGGGCTGCTCCCGGTACAGAATTCAACTTGTCGGATCGGTGGCAAACCAGGCAAGTCATCGGGGAATACATCTGAATACTCGTGTACCACTGGGATGTCTTCTATTCGCTTTTCATCGGGTTCTCTAACTGTTACGCTCGCCACGTATAATGTACAAACTTGGCGCAAATATTTTAATGCCTTAAGTTGCGATACGAGAGGCAGTACAATACCAGATTTCTCACCTTGAACAATCATTGCCTCATCATTCGAAATAGGTATCCTAACAGTCTTATCTTTGCAAATAATTTCCGCTTTATACTTAGATAGCCAGTCCATATCGACTATAACATCAAAACTTCCTAATTCCACTGGAAGTAAATCAATTAGAAACGGGTGGTCGTTTAGGATAAGAGAACAGTTTTTGACTATACGGTTAACAAGTATAGACTTACCGTTAGCTAGTTTTATAGTGTATGGTTTGGTTAGCTCACTCGCCGACATATTTTCTAAGGGTGGAAAGTTAACAGATACGAAATTTCTATCGGCGCCCGTATCAAACAAAACTGAAGCATACTGATCAGAAACTAAGAATGTACCTTTTACCACGTTCGGATCCTGACGCGCTTCACCTGATCATATTACAAACGCGCGTCCCCTAGCTGCGTTGGATGTTGATGCTTGTGCTTGGTTCTGCCTTCTTACTGCACCCTGATTCAATTTGGGGCAGTATCTCCGATAATGTTCTGTATTACCACATTTATAGCAGGTACGGAGGCTCATGGTAGGTGGGGTTTGTTGATTAAGTTGTGTTCGGGTTGGTTGAGGTCGAGGTGGTTGGGTTGGTTGTTGTGGTCGGTTTACATTGTTGGTGGGGGTTCTACAACTGGGGGCATAATATCCAGTTTTTCCACACTTGTAACAAACTACCAGTTTACAATCACCCGCATGATGAAAATTACATTTCCCACACTTCGGTAGTGTCCCTTTGTAAGGATCTTGTTTCACATTCGAACTGGTCATGGCATAATTTCGGGTATTCGGACGGGCTCGTTTATTTGGAGGGTTCCCTTGCATCCTTGTTCCATAATCAGATCGTTTTAAACTCGATGTTTCCCCCGACATTCTTATCACGCCACTTCTCATAAGGTCAAAAGTAACAACACCCACTTGAGATACAACACTTTCCAATGTTGGGTGGGCTAATGAGTTAACTATACTCCTCACGGCAGGGTCAATCCCCAGATATAGCGTTCAATACGTTTTTCTTCCGGACTAACTAACCACGGTACTAAGTGAGATAGTTCATTAAAATGGTTTGTGTAACCCAGTGGTCAGCACCTTTCATTTCCAAATTCCACAATTCATGTTCCAACTTCTGAATTTCACTTTTTGGAAAAAATGCTCTAGCAAGAGGGTTTTGAATTCGGTCCATGACATACGGTTTATGGCATCTTGTCCCCTTAACTGTACCACTGTGTTCCACCACATCAAGGCATGATCCAGAAACATAGTAGTGGCAAATTTGACTATTTGATCCGGTGGAAATTCACTGATATTGATTACAGACTCGGTCTTCTCAATCCATTAGGTCCCTCAATACCTCTGAATTCAGTTGGGTTACATGATTTGAATTGTTTATACGCATATTCCTGACGTGGGGGTTCTTGGTTATTATGATTGTTACCGGTATTGGGTTGAGAATTATCATTAGTAGTTGTATTGATAACCAGTACGGGGTTTGGATTCATGACATTATTAGTGTTCAAAACGGGCTCAGGGTTCCCAGCGACATTAATAGTCGGGCGAGTATTATTATTATTTATAACATTATCGGTAGTCAGTGGGGTAGTAACACCCGGGGCTATATTAGTATCTGGCGGAGGTATATTAACAGTGGTTGTAGTGGTGCTCGTAGGTTGATTAACAGTATTGTTGGCACGTATGCCTGCGGTGACTTGTGCTACAATAGTTGGTGTCACTGCTTGAAGTTGACGAGCAATCATTTCGGCCACTTCCGCCTTGGATAAAGAGTTTTCTTTCTTTGGGTCCATTCAATAGAATATTCAAATATATAACGATTAATATCGTTTCCACCATAATATGCATGATATCACAATATTACAATTCACAAACACACAACTATGCCAGAAAACACGTTTGTATTAATCATAATCATTACTGTACATATGCATCCAAAATTAGCGCATAGGCTTAACCTTGTATAGGCCATCGCTTGTTTATCCGTATCAAAATTTGTCACTAAGTGATATATAGACTTAACCCGATAAGTGCCATTGCTTGTAATAGTACTATACTGCAAACAACTTCCAAGCCAGCTTAACATGCTGCAACAAAATGCTGCATGGGATATCAAAAGACTATATACAACCAACTACTCTAATATGTTCTACTTGTCCATACGTACAAGACAAACCAACCATACCACAACCGCTATTAATGCTACAATGATCACCATATCAATCCACAACTGAGATTCCACCTGATCCATGCGCCATCGGTAGCCAGCGTTCGACCTCCTCACATCCCTCATATTCTAGTGAAGGTACCAGACATCTTCTTGGGTTTCCTATCTGAGTTGATTAAGATTGTTCATTGATATCGCTTAATCCAATACTTGGTTAGTTAGCACCCTCAACCACTCAGGTTCAGTCGTAAGAGGTGGTTCTTGGGTTGAAATTGGTACACCCCAGGTAGGGACAGATATCTCGGTGACTTGAACTCGTGAGGTCTCCCCCCTAAAACGCATGGCCACCCTTGCCCATGTACTCCTGTTGGCATTTAACAGCCACTTTGCCCCAAGTATGTACAATGTCTAACACCACATAGCAGAATGTAATAAGTTTAATGACAATGTGCAACTGGGTTAACATGTTCCGGCATACCCCTCCGGCCCTGCCAGTTGGGTTTGTCAAACCAATAGTACTATCCACATGTCACCGGCGCGAAGTTAATCAGTTGTGTTTGTGGGGACTTTCAAGTGTTAGTACTTAGATAATTCACATCATCACATATTTTCAAGTATATGAGTATATGTAAACATGATTTCCACCCAAAAAGTTCGTAAAACAGTTTAGAAAGTGAGGTCGTGAAACTCACCTTATCGTAGTTTGAGCTGGTAATAGGTGTCAGTAAGTAATTTGCCTCGATTATAGCTTGAATCCTATAACCGGCATTGTAATGTTAATACTAGTACAGTGTTTAAACCAAATCGAGCTGCATAACTAGTCTGGGTATAGCTGTTAGGCCCAGAACATGACCATAGTCTTAGATTGAGACGTACACTATGAAATGTTAAATACCAGATTTGGCTCAGTTTCACCGTCTTCCGAGCCTAGCCAAGTTGATCGTTTATGCGTTTCGGGATTAGGTAAGATCACATAAACTTAAGTAAAATATTGATTGATAAAACGATTTGATTTAAGAAAGAATTCTAAGGTTTCAGTATCTGGATTGATCGCAGGGTTCGTTTCCGTTTTCTTACTGTTTTGATTATACAAAACGAGTACAATCCATCCGGATTGTCCGGAATTCTCGGGAAAAGTTTCTTTTTATCAAATTCATACAAAACTATGATATTTGACCACTTTTGATATTTTGACATACCAGTCATTTCGTTAAACATAAAATGCCGGTTTCGTTAAAACAATATATAGTTTAAATATTTAATTAATCATAACTAATTATGCACTTATATATAAATTATGAAAATTTTTGTATAAATAAATTAAAATATGGCGAATTTCATAAAAATGTTTTCAGAAATTTTATTATTAATTATCTATTTATAAAAATTCATTTAATGTGTTATAATTAAGTAATAAATAGCCCGTTTATACCAAACGACATCTAAAAAATCCGATAATTTTTTCAAGTGGTCTTAATATAATAAAATATCCCCTGCAAAATCTCCAGTATCTAACTCTTTCGCCAAAATGCCTTTTTGTGTGTTTTTCGGCTGTTAAAACTCGATTAAAACACAATTGCGCAAATATTACTTAGACATCTCCAAATGTTCCCAAATTTTTCCAGTGATATTAACTTAATATTTTAGGATTTCAAACCAAATTTCATAATTATTTATGAAGTTTACCTATTTTTCCAGAATAAACGCAATAAACGGTAATAAATTCGCCATATCGAAAAATGACCAAATATTAACAGGGACTCACTTATGTAACGTCCCTGAAAGTTTTCATAACCTAAAAGCAATCACGTCACAATCGAAGCACAAACAGCCCCTAAACGAGTTAACCGGTAATACCTTGTCGGTTTTCGGTGGTTTTCGATAACTTAAGCGACTCTCCAGGTCTTGGATTGCAAACTCAGTGTATCTACATGTCATATAACATCAAACCAAGCATAAATAATCCATTTAATAGCCTTGTTAATCAGGGTTTCGGTTTTGGTTTCAAACCAAACTTTCAAACCGTAAAAACGTCGTATTCATGTTCTAATCCGCGTTTTTGACCAAAAATCAATATATTTATGCTTTATAGACATGGTTAACATCAAAACATGATTTTACTTAATTTTTAAGATTTTTGAATAGTTAAACATGTTTAAAAAAAATCAAAATCTAATTTTCCAGGTTTAAACCTTACTAATCAAGCTTGAAATTAATCAGAAATTATGTATTACCTCTAAGGTTTGGCTGAAAGTTGAAGATGGTCAGCTGAAAACAAAGCTTCTTGATTTGGTTTGTCAAAATATCTAAGTTAGTATAATAAATACATGTTACTAGAAAAGGGTGGGGTAACCACCCCTTGTGCCCGCAAGTTTAAAGGCCCATTGGGCCTCCTTTTTGGCCCAATGGTGCCTCGATATTCATGCCATGCGTAAATTTCGGTCCAAAATTTAATTCGGGTTTGGGTTTTCGCAAGAAAACTAGTTCGAGTAAGAAAAATAGCGCAAAAACGAGTGTTTTTCAGCTTCTTTTTGTAAAATAAGAAAAACATACTGACTCGTTGTAAAAATTAAAAATATTTTCACGGATTTCATAGAACATGTCATATAAGTTTTTTATAGATCTTTTTCGGCTTAACGGATGCTACAATGCTCGTTTTGATGTTAATGATTGCGTTTAAGCTTATTGCGTATCGATAAACGAAACATTTTTCGTTTAAATGGTTTTAAACATACTGAGGCCTAAATATCATTATGTTAGCCTCTATAACATATATATAACTCGTATATGACCACTCAGTATATATATACGGGTCTTAGTCAGTATCAGTCGATTTCTCATCTAATCGCTACGAATTAACCGATTTATCGTTTACTCGCTAAGTAATGAATAAGGTATACCTCGTTTTGTCACAGATGCTTCCGTGGAAAAATCATTGAACGAATTTGAAGATCTTGATGTATTTTCAGATACTTCGAAATTTAGAATATCAAATATGGAGGATAAATTGGAAGAATGAGAGATTCCATTTGAAAGATCTGAGCTTGCAAAAATGCTAGACGTATCAGTTGATGATCTAACATTTGATTTTGAAAAAGGCATATCTGAGGCAAGTATTAATGAAGACTGGTTGAATCCTGATGTTGTATTTGATGAAAGACCAAAATCGTTTAAGTATGTTGGAGAATCTGAGGAATTTTATGCCTTCGATGAGGTATTTGATAAAGAGTTGGAAATGGAGCTGGATCATTCTAAACAACCTAAGAAATTTACAAAGGCGGAAATGAAGGATTGGTTATCGAAAACTCAAAGAAAGTATACTTAAACCCAGTGAGATATTACAAGAAAACTCAAAAAGATATTGCATTGGGAAAATGTATAAGTATAGCATACTTGAGTAAAATCCGGAAGATAGCTATATGAAGATTATTTGGGGTTCAATACTTCAATAGTGTGATGGAGCTCAAATCGTTACCTTGGTTTGATATGTATGACATTTGTACGCATTATGACCTTTTATACCAACCGAAGAAAGGTCCTATTAAAGAAATATGAGAGTTCGTGGTGAATGAAGACAAGAGAGGATTTAACAAGTGGATACCTCAGGTTCCTCGAGTTTTCATGTCAAGATCTAGAAAGAATCGCGAAGGAGAATTGATTCGCACATTGAGATACTTTCAACCAGATTCTTTACGAGTCATACCTTTATACCAGATGGAACAGGATTTTCATCCTTACTTCCTTTGTAGGTCGTAGTTGTTGTTAACAGGTGAAGCTAGTATTTACTGGATCGTGGAGATAAGAAATATGATGTAATACGAGTTTATGATCCAATGTGGCTGGTGAATTGCTCACAGAAAGACATTGAAGTGTTACATTCGAGCAGGATATAGTTTTCGGACGTCAAAGTTAAATGTCACACCCTCAAAATTCACTAATGGAGTTTTACCGTCAGAGGGTGTGAACTAACAGGATCGGAATCATTAGTTATAATCAAACATCATAAGTAAAGTTTTCAAACCACGAAACATTTAAGTGTAAATAAGTGCGGAAGCGTAAAATCATAAACCAAGTGTTGCGTCACGCAGGACGACTTAAGACCCAACTAATAACAGTTTAAAAACGAGTTTGCAAAAACGATAGAGTTCAATGTAATGCATGTTCCTATACCGCGCGCCCGCCACGGCTACCTGAGAATAACATACTAAAAGTGTCAACACGGGGTTGGTGAGTTCACATATATAAATAAAGAAAATGTTTGCGTTTAAGTGTTTGCGTTTTGCGTTTGCGTTTTGCGTTACCAGATAGTGTTAAGTCAATTATATATCGATAGGTAGCTAGCCTATACAACAAGTATTACTAAGTGTTCGACACCGAAGCTGACTGTTTATCAATTGCCTTGCCACCATGTCTATCCCGACCATGGAAAATGTGTTAGCCAAGATTACACCCACTCGACCTCCAGTCGAGTTTAGCGTTGGTTGGGGTTTGTCAAACCCAGTAGTACTACTCAACAATGACTTGCTATTATACAAATACTAAACGGTTCGATGTTATGAAGGACTTTAGTTGTTTCGTTTTCCACTTAGCCTTTACAAGTGATATATAACTAATAACAAAATCTAAAGCGTTTTGGAGTATGTTATCTCCCCCAAGTAAAAAGCGTTTAAAAGAGTAAAAGGGGAATGTGAAACTCACTGTTTGCGAAGAATTCAAAAACAAGTCAACCAAGAGATGCGCGTCATAGAAAATCCCCACTAGCGTTCTAAAACAAGAATGAGATTTTCTAAGTGTTGGAACTATTATTGAGTCTCTAGACTCGGCACATAATACCTATGCATGAGATACGTTTTGTGTTTCGTTTGTGAATTTTGTGTGACTCAACAAACACATTGGTGATACATTACATGTGTGAACAACTACTTATGTGTCAAGTATTAATATTGTATATTACTAGCAATTATTCCCCACAAGGGCAATTTAGTCAAAATCATGGCAATTATCTAACAACAAGTACGTTTCATGTGTTTTCGCATAATTCAGCAGCTAGTTTTATCAAGACATATATCTACTTGAAAGATTACTCTATTCAACAGATCAAAACCTATCTATTAATTCACCAAAAATCTTCACAAAAGCACACATGAGTTAGGTTTCCAGAACTATTTTTATTGTATTTTTATTCCACATAGTTTACTCACAAAGACCAAAACATTACAGTAAACTCACCGCAGTCAAAATCATGCGCAACAGAATGATATTTGTTATTCCTGTTAAATGGTAATTCCAATTAATGCAAGACCAATTGGGTTAGGTTCTTAACTCAACATGTTAACTCTCAGAAGTAGAACCAACCAATTTGGTCTTGTAGTTTATGAGATATGATAATTACAAAACAGCATAACAGCAGACCTCAAAATTCAGACTTGCACTTCAGTTTTGTAAAATAATAAAAGTTAACTTTTACACGTCCAAAAATTACAAACTTGGACTTTATAGAAACTAGACTCAACCTAGAACACTGTAGTGTTAATAATTTCGACCAATTACCACATTAACATTAAGTTACAGTCGTCTAAACATAAACTTAACAATCTGTCCAGTACCAGTTTACATCAAAGCTCAACATAACAATAATCTATGAACCATAATCCAAGCCTATAACACTCTAGACACAATATTTACCAACCATGCATATCAATCTCACATTACATACATAGTTAGGGTTTTTCTTGAAAGTTTAAATCAAAGAACATGTGATTAACAAACAACAATAACACAACTAGTTATCAATTTACTAGCTAATCATCATCAAGCATATAATCAAACCCTAACTCATCTTAGTCATCAATTTCGTAACTTAGGGTTTTGGATTAACCCATTCAAAATCAAAATTAAACATATAGAATGCATAGAGTAGTTGTTAATACCTTCCTAGCACCTTAATTCTTCAACCAAACTTGGAAAATCCTTGTGTGTATGTGTGTGTAGTGTGACAGCAGCCAAGGGAGAAGGGGAGGGGGGCCAATCGTTTGAGAGGGAGGGAGGAGGTTAGGGTTTTTGTTATTAATTAATAATAATTATATTACACAATGGCCCCTCAACTTTTAGTTATTACCTTTCTAGCATAAAGTAGCTTTTTGCATCTTGAGTTAATGTTCTACACAATATTATCAAATAACACATAAGCCTAACACATAATTATCAAATAATTATTGTTTTGATGTTTGTCGTTTATTCACCAATGGTTTGCGTCAACTCGTTTGCGTTTCGGTGCAATCCCGAAAGACTACATGTATAGTGATTGTCAAGCGTCATTTAAAACCCTAGTTTAAATGTAATGAGATGTGCGTTATAGATCAAGTGATCTTAAGTTTGAATTAACGGAGTTAACCTGAAATTGATGAGTGTCACATTAAAACTCAAGCAAATCAGTTCTAGAAGGTAGTTGATTTATGTTTCAAAAAGAATATTCATTCTAGACGTGAATGGGAAACAAATTGGAGAGAGGTAAGTGAAGAAAAAATCGCATTGAAGCGGAGTTTGAGGCAGAACGTTAGGAGAGATCTACTCGGGCTTCATGGAATCGTTTTCAATATATGCCTAGCCGAGTACCTCGTCCTTCATCACAAACAAAGAAGTCGTTGTTTGAATAGGCAAGGAAAGCGAATCTCAAGAAGCATTTTCGCATGGATTAAATACGCAAGTACCTAGCACTATCCAAGGGTGAGCTTGTTAGTGCCAAATGTCTAATGCTAGGTCATGTAGGGTTAAACGAGCTGAATTTGTCAAAATAACTTGTTAAGGGCGTATGTTGGGATGAGAAAAGTGCTAAGTGAAAACTGGAATCTTCTCAACCTCTCTAAAAGTGGCTAAGTATGGATACCGAGCACACTTAGGCCTCCGAGCATGATTTTACTTATACTAGCAAGGTATTTTGCTCTCCGAGCAAGGTTATCTTCTTGAAGTTCTCTTAAGTGTGAATCCGAGCAGGGTTCACTTTGTCTAGCAAGGTTGTTCTTCATGCCAAGCAAGGTTTGTTTCCTAGCAAGCTCTTGGCTAAACCAAGCTAAAAAAACCAAGTATTTTGGAAGATCTAGCAAGGTTTACTTAATAAACAGTTGTCCGAGCATGCTTGAAGAAAGTTGATAAGGAAATATCTTAAGGACTTATTCAAGCAAGGTTCAACTCCGAGCAAGATACAATGCTACCAGGACAAGTCTACAGTGATGTCAGCACACTTTATGTCACACCCTCAAAATCCACTAACGGAGTTTTACCGTCAGAGGGTGTGAACTAACAGGATCGGAATCATTAGTTATAATCAAATCATAAATAAAGTTTTCAAACCACGAAAACATTTAAGTGTAAATAAGTGCGGAAGCGTAAAACCATAAGCCAAGCGTTGCGTCACGCAGGACGACTTAAAAACCCAATTAATAATAACGGTTTAAAAACAAGTTTGCATAACCAAAAGCGTTCAAAATAATGCATGATCCTATACCGCGCCCCCGCCTCGGCTACCTGAGAATAACATACTAAAAGTGTCAACACGAGGTTGGTGAGTTCACAAGTTTATATAAAATAGAGCGTTTTGAGTTTAGCGTTTTGCGTTACCAGATAGTGTTAAATCAATTATATATCTATAGGTAGCTAGCCTATAAAGCAAGTATTACTAAGTGTTCGACACCGAAGCTGACTGTTTATCATGTGCCTTGCCACCAGGTCTATCCTGACCATGGTAATGTGTTAGCCAAAATTACACCCACTCGACCTCCAGTCGAGCTTAGCGTTGGGTGGGGTTTGTCAAACCCAGTAGTACTACTCAACAGTGACTCGCTATTATCCAATACTAAATGGTTTGATGTGAAGGACTTCATTTGTTTCGTTTGCCACTTAGCCTTTACAAGTGATATATAATCTAATAACAAAATCTAAAAGCGTTTCGGAGTATGTATTCTCCCCCAAGTGAAAAGCGTTTAAAAGAGTTAAAAGGGGAACGTGAAACTCACCGTTTGCGAAGAATTCCAAAAACAAGTCACCCAAGTGATGGGCGTCACAGAAAACTCTCACTAGCGTTCTAAAACAACAAGGAGATTTTCTAAGTGTTGGAGCTATTATCGAGTCTCTAGACTCGGCACATAATTCCTATGCATAAAATATGTTTCGTGTTTCGTTTGTGAATTGTGTGTGTCTCAACGAGCACATTGATGATACGTTACATGTGTGAACAACTATTTACATATCATGTATTAATATTGTACATTACTAGCAATTATCTCCACAAGGGCAATTTGGTCATAAACGTAGCAATTATTTAACAACAAGCATGTTTCATGTATTTTCACATAGTTCAGCAGCTAGTTTTATCAAGACAGAATCCTACTTGAAATATTACTATATTCAATAGATCAAAACATATCAAATAATTCACCAAAAATCGTCACAAAAACATACATGAGTTAGGTTTCCAGAACATATTTTATTGTATTTTTATTCCACATAGATTTCTCACAATGATCAAAACATTACAGCAAACTCACAGCAGTCAAAATCATGCGCAACAGAATGTTATTTGTTATTCCCGTTAAATGAAAAATCCAATTAATGCAAGACTAATTGGGTTAGGTTCTTAACTCAACAAGTTAACTTTCAGAAGTGGAACCAACCCATTTGGTCTTGTAGTTCATGAGATATGATAATTACAAAACAACCTAACAGCAGGTCTCACAATTCAGATTTGCACTTCAGTTTTGTAAAATAATAAAAGTTAACTTTTACTCGTCCAAAAATTACAATTTTGGACTGCATAGAAACTAGACTCAACATAGTACCCTGTAGTGTTAACAAACTAGACTAATTTCCACATTAACATTTAGTTACAGTTGTCTAAAGATAACTTACAATCTGTCCAGTACCAGTTTAGACCTTTAATCACATTTAAATCGTTTGAACAACCAAAACACCTCCAAATTAGGGGTGGTTGGGTTTTCTGGAAACTAGACTCAGAGTAATACCTTTTAGACTCATAAATAGCTCAGTTTGCTTTTATATTTAACAAGTTACATGTCGTTCAAGTTTAACAATCTCTGCTGTCAAAACTCAGCAAGCACAAACAATCGTCTAACATGCATCCTAAGCAAACGACATAACTCCAACATGCAATAAACATAATTAATCACAAAAATCAGTAGTAACCCTCTAGGGTTTACAAACAATCAATTATTCAACAATCTTTCACCGTTCAAAATCACCTATGATCATCAATAACAATAACCAACACATAATCAATCATCCTTTAATCAAAATCAAGCATATAAACACTTAATACATAATTTACAAAGTTAGGGTTTCATGTTTATACCTTAAAAACGCAGAAACAACAAAGAGAAACGTGAGAGATGCTTAGAAACAAGTGTGGGATGCTCCGATTATGAAGAACCAAGCAAAAACGGAGGTGATTTGGGTGTGGTGTGGCTGCCGATCGCAAGGAGAGAGGGGGGGGGGCTGCCGTCGGGTTTAGAGAGAGAGGGAGTGAGGGTTAGGGTTTTATTATTATTAATAATAATAATATGTTACACATAGGTCCCTCAACTTTTAAGTATTACTTTTCTAGCCTAAAGTAACTTGTTTGCATCTTGAGTTAGTGTTTTAAACAATATTATCAAATAGCACATAAGCCTAACACATAATTATCACATAATTAATGTTTGGTTGTTTTTCGTTTATTCACCAATGGTTTGCGTCAACTCGTTTGCGTTTCGGTGCAATTCCGAAAGACTACACATGTAGTAATTGTCAATCGTCATTTAAACCGTAGTTTAAATGTAATGAGATGTGCGTTATAGATCAAGTGATCTTAAGTTTGAATTGACGGAGTTTGAGTTAACGGAGTTAACCTGAAATTGACGAGTGTCACACTTTAGTTTGTTCAATAAGTTATATATTAACAAAGAGTTGAAGGGATTTCTGAAGAACAAGCTTGCTCGTAGGATCATATCGAGCAAAGTTTGCTATGGTCAAGAGGATTGAAGTCTGCAAGGAGAATATTTTCTAAGGAAAATATTCTAAGTAAAGTCTACCCGGATAACTGTTCCCCAGCACACTTTGGTTACCAGGTCTGCTCGAAGAAGACAAAAGCTTCAAAGCTTACTTGAAGGCCTGTTTTATACTTAGAATCTTTTGTAATATGTTTTATGAATATGTATCAATCATTAGGGTTTATAGAAGGAATGACAGCTGTCAGGTGGCAGGCCTATAAATAGAATAATTTAGGGAACGCCTCCTAACACCCTACACAGACATTTTAGACAATCTGAATTATTCCTGAGAGCGATTGTGACGGCTGTCCTAAGAATTGTACGGATTAAACATTCCTTACAGAAACCCTGATTGATTTGCATTTGTATGATCTTTCTATAAATGAAAATCTTTTGATTTGATGTCTATGTTTGTTACCTTAGCATTTATTAAGCAACATTTAGTGTGTCAGTGATTCCACCGTTACACACTATTGTTCTTACCATGAATAGTATGTCGTTAACCCTCTTGTCGACACTTGAGAAGTGTGGGTTGCGACATTGATTGTGTGAGTGATATATCCTATAGTGAGGGACCGACAAGTGGTATCAAAGATTTTCCTGCTATTAAGGTCAAGAACAGTTGAAAATCTGAAGAAGAAGAATTACGTAAGCAGAACAATGTTTCATTTAAAGATGACGTCAGCTGCTATGATCTTCATTTCCTTCCAGATCTACTATATTGGGTTTTTTCTTTCTCTCATTTGTATTAAAGTTTTAATTTTTACTCTAGATCTTGCTCTAATCTGACCAGATACATCAGATCTGAAGATTTTATCTACAGATCTGATTAATTTCTAAGAAAAATTTAAAATTTGTTTTAAGTTTGTCAACTGTTTATCTCTGTTTTAAGATACCTTTTAAAATCCCAAAAAAAAATGCCTGGACACGACGAGCAAGAAGTCTCAACTAACAAAATTCCAAGATTATATGGACAGGAAAACTTCATAAAATGGAAAGTTTTCTTTGAAGCTGTAGTATGCTACAATGATGTAGGCATGTGGAATTCCATCAAAAATGGACCATATGTACCAGATGGAACAAATGCCAACCAGGCTGTTGAAGTAAGAATGGGAAAGGTGGATGATAGAGCTCTTGCTATGTTGAAATTGGGAATATCTTAGGAAATTCTGACTAAGGTGGCTTACCATGCCACTGCTAAAGCCATGTATGATGTCATTCTGGAAATGTTTGAATGCAACTCAGAATTGAAAAAAACAAGAAGGAGAGGCTTAAGCAACAACTTATTATATTCAAATACAAAGGTGGTGAGAGGTAGAAGTCAGTATTGTAGAGATATCTGGCAATAGACAATAATATCAGGACAACAGATTTTGTGGTCACTAATTCTTACTTGAACACAAAGTTATTGTCATCTCTGTCAAAAGAATGATACACTACAAGCAAGTTTATCAGGCAGAACCCAAATTATGAAGAGCTAAAGCCCTGTTTTCAAATGACAAATGCACTTATTTCTCTAATGGGCAACTTGTCTACCAAGAACCAACAACAAATCCCAATTATTGAAGAACCAAGTGAGCATGGTGATGAAACACCAAGAGGATGTGTTGCTGGAAGTTCAAGTAATCAGAATGGACAATCAAGGTTCAATTTCCAGCTTATTGATGATAATGATTTTGTCTCAATGGCTATTGGAGATATACCTTATGTTGGTGGTAGTGGTGGTCAAGAAAGTGAATACCAAGCCCTGTTTTCAACGTTCACATATTCATATAATGCTTTTGTTGCCAAGAACATGATCCATACCGGTGTTGTTCAAGATGATGTTGAGCAGATTGATGCTAATGATTTGGAGGACATGGATCTTAAGTGGTAGGCTGCTGTGACAATCGTCAATTTCAAGGTTAACTCCGTCAATTCAAACTTAAAGATCAATGAATCGATAACACACACCTCATTACATTTAAACTAGGGTTTAAATGACGCTTGACAATTACTACATGTGTAGTCTTTCGGGAATTGCACCGAAACGCAAACAAGTTGACGCAAACGATTAGTGAATAAACGAAAAACGTCAAAACAATAATTATGTGATAATTATGTGTTAGACTTATGTGTTACTTGTTTATATTATGTGTGATGCTAAACAAGAAACAAGAACTAGTTATTTAAGCTAGAAAAGTAACAATTGGAAGTTGAGGGACTAGAGTGTAACATGTTATTATAAATAATAACATAAACCTAAAACCCTAATCCTCTCTTTCTCTCCCTCATAATCGACGGCCAGCCCCCCCCCCCCCCCCTTGTCTCCTTGCGATCGGCCCTCATACACACACATACAATCAAGATTTTTCAAGTTTAATCGAAGATTAAGGTGCTAGGAAGGTATAAACAACTATCCTATGTATTTTACATGCTTAATTTTGAGTTTGAATGGGTTAATTATAAACCCTAAAATCTGGAAATTTCATATATTGTATTCATATGATCTTTGTTTGATTTGATGATGTATTGATGATGATTTAATAACTAGAATTGATATTGTTACATGTTAATTGTTGTGTCTTGATTTTGAGTTCAAATAAAACCCTAACCATGTATGTATGGTGTAATTGATGTGCATGGATAGTGATTATGGTGTCTAGAGTGTTATATGAACGGATTAAAGTCTATAGATGGTTAAATTGTTGAGTTTTGTTGCAAACAGTTTCTGGACAGGTTGTGTTATTGATGTTCAACTGACTATAACGGGGTGTAAATGTGAAAATTGATTGAGATAATTGATACTAAAGTATACTAGGTTGAGTCTAGTTTCTAAAGAATGTAAATTTGATATTTTTGGACGTGTAAAAGTTAACCTTTATGATTTTACAAAAACGTTGTGCAAAGCTGAGTTGTTAGACCTGCTGTTAGGTTGTTTTGTAAATGTTATATCTCATGAACTACGAGACCAATTGGGTTGGTTCCACTTCTGAAAGTTGACTTGTTGAGTTAGGAACCTAACCCAAGTGGTCTTGCATTTATTGGATTTTTCGTTTAACGGGAATTTCAAATAACATTCCGTTGCGCATAAATTTGACTGCTATGAGTTTGCTGTGGTAAATTGATCTTTGTGAGAAATATGTATGGAATAAAAATACAAAAAAATATTTTCTGGAAACCTAACATATACATGCTTTTGTGATGATTTTTGGTAAATTTAATGTGATGCTATGATCGGTGGGATAGACTAGTTTTTCAAGTAGAATTCTGTCGTTAAGAAACTAGTTGCTGAATTTTGTGAAAGTTGCATGAAACATGGTGATTGCTAATTTATTATCATGTTTTGACCAAATTGCCCTTGCGGGGGATAATTGCTAACTAATTGTCGTATTTTGACCAAAATACCCTTGCGGGGAATAATTCCTAATTGATTGTCATGATTTGACCAAATTGCCCTTGCGGGGAATAATTGCTAGTTAATTGTTATGTTTTGACCAAATTGCCCCTGCGGGGAATACTTGCTAAATAAGTGTGGTATTTTGACCAAATTGCCCCTGCGGGGAATAGTTGCTAGTGATATACGTTATTAATACATGACACGTAAATAATTGTTCACACACGTATCGTATCACAAATGTACTCGTTAAGTCACACACGATTCACAAACAAACCGAAACGTATCTTGTGATTAGGAATTATGTGCCGGGTCTAGAGACTCGATATTAGTTCCGATACTTAGAAAATCTCCTTGTTGTTTTAGAACGCTAGAGAGAGTTTTCTGTGACGCGCATCACTTGGTGATTTATTTTGGGTATTCTTTGCAAACAGTGAGTTTCACTTACCCCTTTAAACTGTTTTCAAACGCTTTTCACTTGGGGAGATAACATACTCCGAAAACGCATTTAAGATTTTGTTAATATGGATTATATATCACTTGTAAAGACTAAGTGGCAAACGCAATAACTAAAGTCCTTCATTCACATCGAACCGTTTAATATTGGATAATAGCGAGTCATTGTTGAGTAGTACTACTGGGTTTGACAAACCCCACCCAACGCTAAACTCGACTGGAGGTCGAGTGGGTGTAATCTTGGCTAAACACATACCATGGTCGGGATAGACCTGGTGGCAAGGCAAATGATAAACATTCAGCTTCGGTGTGGAACACTTAGTAATACTTGTTTTATAGGCAAGCTACCTATAGATATATAATTGACATAACACTATCTGGTAACGCAAAACGCTTAACGCAAAACGCTGAACGCAAAACGCTGAACGCAAACGCTAAACGCTTTATTTTATATAAACTTGTGAACTCACCAACCCCGTGTTGACTCTTTTAGTAAGTTATTCTCAGGTAGCCGAGGCGGGCGCGCGGTATAGGATTATTCATTGCTTGAAAACGCTTTTGTTATGCAAACTCTTTTAAAACTGTTATCATTGGGTTTAAGTCGTCCTGCGTGACGCAACATTTTGTTTTATGTTTTTTTACGCTTCCGCATTTAAATACTCGTAAACGTTTTCATGGTTTTGAAACTTTGTTTTATGGTTTGATTATAACTAATGAATCCGATCCTGTTAGTTCACACCCTCTGACGGTAAAACTCCGTTAGTGGATTTTGAGGGTGTGACAGATATCCCGACCATGGTATGTGTTTAGCCAAGATTACACCCACTCGACCTCCAGTCGAGTTTAGCGTTGGGTGGGGTTTGTCAAACCCAGTAGTACTACTCAACAATGACTCGCTATTATCCAATATTAAACGGTTCGATGTGAATGAAGGACTTTAGTTATTGCGTTTGCCACTTAGTCTTTACAAGTGATATATAATCTTTATTAACAAAATCTTAAATGCGTTTTCGGAGTATGTTATCTCCCCAAGTGAAAAGCGTTTGAAAACAGTTTAAAGGGGTAAGTGAAACTCACTGTTTGCAAAGAATTCCCAAAATAAATCACCAAGTGATGCGCGTCATAGAAAACTCTCTCTAGCGTTCTAAAACAACAAGGAGATTTTCTAAGTATCGGAACTAATATCGAGTCTCTAGACCCGGCACATAATTCCTAATCACAAGATACGTTTCGTGTTTGTTTGTGAATCGTGTGTGACTTAACGAGTACATTTGTGATACGATACGTGTGTGAACAATTATTTACGTGTCATGTATTAATAACGTATATCACTAGCAACTATTCCCCGCAGGGGCAATTTGGTCAAAATACCACACTTATTTAGCAAGTATTCCCCGCAGGGGCAATTTGGTCAAAACATAACAATTAACTAGCAATTATTCCCCGCAAGGGCAATTTGGTCAAATCATGACAATCAATTAGCAATTATTCCCCGCAAGGGTATTTTGGTCAAAATACGACAATTAGTTAGCAATTATCCCCCGCAAGGGCAATTTGGTCAAAACATGATAATAAATTAGCAATCACCATGTTTCATGCAACTTTCACAAAATTCAGCAACTAGTTTCTTAACGACAGAATTCTACTTGAAAAACTAGTCTATCCCACCGATCATAGCATCACAATAAATTTACCAAAAATCATCACAAAAGCATGTATGTGTTAGATTTCCAGAACATATTTTGTTATATTTTTATTCCATACATATTTCTCACAAAGATCAATTTACCACAGCAAACTCATAGCAGTCAAATTTATGCGCAACAGAATGTTATTTGAAATTCCCGTTAAACGAAAAATCCAATAAATGCAAGACCACTTGGGTTAGGTTCCTAACTCAGCAAGTCACCTTTCAGAAGTGGAACCAACTCAATTGGTCTCGTAGTTCATGAGATATAACATTTACAAAACAACCTAACAGCAGGTCTAACAACTCAGCTTTGCACAACGTTTTTGTAAAATCATAAATGTTAACTTTTACACGTCCAAAAATATCAAATTTACATTCTTTAGAAACTAGACTCAACCTAGTTTACTTTAGTATCAATTATCTCAATCAATTTTCACATTTACACCCCGTTACAGTCAGTTGAACATCAACAACACAACCTGTCCAGAAACTGTTTGCAACAAAACTCAACAATTTAACCATCTATAGACTTTAATCCATTCATATAACACTCTAGACACCATAATCACTATCCATGCACATCATTTACACCATACATACATGGTTAGGGTTTTATTTGATCTCAAAATCAAGACACAACAATTAACATGTAACAATATCAATTCTAGTTATCAAATCATCATCAATACATCATCAAATCAAACAAAGCTCATATGAACACAATATATGAAATTTCCAGATTTTAGGGTTTATAATTAACCCATTCAAACTCAAAATTAAGCATGTAAAATACATAGGATAGTTGTTTATACCTTCCTAGCACCTTAATCTTCGATTAAACTTGAAAAATCTTGATTGTATGTGTGTGTATGAGGGCCGATTGCAAGGAGACAAGGGGGGGGCTGGTAACGCAAAACGCTTAACGCAAAACGCTGAACGCAAACGCTAAACGCTTTATTTTATATAAACTTGTGAACTCACCAACCCCGTGTTGACACTTTTAGTATGTTATTCTCAGGTAGCCGAGGCGGGCGCGCAGTATAGGATCATGCATTGCTTGAAAACGCTTTTGTTATGCAAACTCTTTTAAAACTGTTATCATTGGGTTTAAGTCGTCCTGCGTGACGCAACATTTTGTTTTATGTTTTTTTACGCTTCCGCATTTAAATACTCGTAAACGTTTTCATGGTTTTGAAACTTTGTTTTATGGTTTGATTATAACTAATGAATCCGATACTGTTAGTTCACACCCTCTGACGGTAAAACTCCGTTAGTGGATTTTGAGGGTGTGACAGCTGCTATGCTAGTTCTTAGAAGCAAAAGATTGTTCAAAAGGACTGGAAGGTCTCTTATGTCAGGTCCTAATGAAAGAATAGGTTTTGATAAGTCAAAAGCAATATGCTATAACTGCCAACAACCAGGATACTTTTCAAGGGAATGCAATCAACCAAGAAACTTCCAAGGCAATCAATATCAGAACCAACAACCAAGAAACCAATACCAAAACCAGCAAGGCCAGCCAAGAAACTACAACAACAACTTCAACAATAATCCCAACTTTAACAACAATTACAAACAGCCACAACAGAACAATCAGGAAGTTGTACCTCAGAATCAGAATAATCAGAGAAACAACAATCAAAATCCTCCACATGTTGCCAATACCAACAGAAACAACAACATCCAACCCAGAAACCAAGGGAATGTGGCATTGGCTGCTCATCAACAAGATGGAGAATTTGATTGGAGTAATCATGCTGATGATATAAGCAAAAAAAATGTTGCACTGACGGATCAAATTGAGAATGCAGCTGGATCTTCTTTATCACAGGTACATTCACACTCAATATCTGAATTACTTGAAACAATTGAATCATTGAATGTGAAGATAGGAAAGCTTGATAGCGAATGCGTCAGAAAACAAAGAATGTTAAATGTATATGAAGCAAGTGAGGTTACTTATGAAGAAAGAATCCAAAGTCTTGAGCAATACTACATGGACAGTTACATAATACAATCAAGGTATGTAACTGAAATTGAAGGTTTGAATAAAATGGTGGTTGAAGAGAAAGTGAGGTATACAACACTCCAAGTTGAAAATGAATTTTTGAAGAATCTAGTGTCAGCTGGAAATATTTGTGGCATTCTGAACAAAATCAAAGATGAAGACAAATATAAGGTTGTCCCTCCACCTTTCAACAACAATTACTCATTAAAAGTTGATAAGGAGAGGAGGGAAGCATACCTTAACCAGTTCCGAGATGTTTTTCATGATAAAGTGGAATTCCTTGACAATTACAAGATGGTTGAAGTAGATAAAAATGGAGATTTTGTTGTGAAGGAAGAAGTGAAAGATGAAAGATTTGTAGGGATTCAAGTGTCAGAAGATGACATTGATGAAGAATGTTTAAATATGGATAACTTGAGTTATCCTAGTGATAAATACTCAAGTGATGATGATCTCAAGGGAAAAAGAAATGGAAAACCAAACTCAATTGACAAACTTCCATTGTTACCACCTCTCACACCAAAGATGAAGAAAATTAATGAACAAGTGAGAAGGGAACATGTTTTCTCAAGTCAAGAATTATTTGACATTGGAGAAGTTGAAACTATTAAAGAGTATGAAAGGAGACACTCAAGGTACAAAGGGAATTTGGATAATGAACCAATGAGTTTGGAAAAGATAAAATTTGTGAAAGGAAAAGTTGAGAAGCAAGACATTAAGATTGAAGAGTTTGTGCCATTCTCAATTGATTTTGATGGTCTCAAAACTCAGAAAACACTTGGCATTGAACCACCTAGACCAAGTGAAAGATTCAAGAAAGGAAATGCACATGAAAACTTCAAGGGAAGAGTATAGTATAAAAAGTGTGATGAGTATGGTCATCACACTGATTCCGGCAATGAAAGGTTTACTTTCAAACCATATCATGTTCCCAGCGAAACCAAGTTTGGGCAAGATTTTAGTCAGTATAAGAAGAAGTATAATGAATACTTGGGAAAAGGGAAGAAGTGTGAGGAAGTGGAAGTAAAAGGTGATAACTAAAAGTTGTGAAGAATGAGAAAATGAATTTAGCAGTTGATGAGAAGTTGAAAAGTAATACAGTAAATTAAGTGAAAAAGAACAATGCACACAACAAACCTGATGTAGTGATGAAAAGAAATACACAACCAATCAGGATTGTTCCAAGAAATGATTCCAAGTCAGTGAAGTCTGATGATTATGAGAAATCACCAAGAAATGGAAAGAAAAGTACTAAAAGTGTGTTCTCTAGAAAGAAGTCAAGAGAACTCAATGGTGATGAAAAATTTCTACTGAAAAATAGATTTGAACCTCATGGTTGAACTCAATGGTGATGAAAAATTTCTACTGAAAAATAGATTTGAACCTCATGGTTTTCTTTGGAAACCAAGGAGTGAGGTTCAAGTGTCAAAAGAAACAAATGTGAGAAATGAAACAATTGGAAAGGATTATGTAGTCCAAGAATGCAAAAGCATAATTCCATATGTGAAAAGCCCAATTGACAGAGGTTATGAATCAGATGAGTATGATAGTTGTGAAATAGTTTATGAAGATCCTAAGCCTATTTACAAACCTAATGCAACAATTGTCCATGTCACTGATGATTTGCAAGTTGATTCAGCTTGCATTTCATTACCCAACTGATAATTTTCTTTAATATGTGCAGGAACAGTCCACACCAGTCATTGAAGTATGGTATATGGACAATGGATGTTCCAGGCACATGATATGTGACAAGAGGTCACTAGTTAATTATAAAGAGAAGTTTGAAGGCCCAGTTGCATTTGGGAGTGATGAGAATGGAGGAAAGATTGTGAGCAAATGAATCTTGACAAATGGAAAAGTTACATTCGATAAGGAATTTTATGTGGAAGGATTGCAATATAACATTTTGAGCATCTCACAAATATGTGATAAAGGTTATAAGGTTGGGTTTGATGGCTATCATTGCTGTATTCTCAAACCTGAGTTTGTGATTCCTCATATATGATTATGATGATGGCTCCAAGAAATGGTAATCTATATGAACTGAATATGAAGGATGCCATTTCTAGGGGTGGAACTTGTTTTGTATCAAAAGCCACTGAAATTGAAACCAAATTGTGGCAGAGGAAGCTTTGTCATGTCAACCTAAAGAACACGAAAAAACTTGTGAAGGGTGAGCATGTAATTTGTTTGCCTACAAGGGAGTTCAAGCTTGATGACAATTGCACCTCTTGTCAAATGGGGAAGCAGCACAAGTCATCACACAAGACAAAGCTCATAAACTCAATTGATCAAGTACTTGAAATGCTTCACATGGATCTCTTTGGTCCTGTGAGTGTTCCAAGTATTGGCATAAAGAGATACTGTTGATAATTGATGATTTTTCAAGATACACTTGGGTTTATTTCCTAAGTAACAAAGATGAAGCTGTTGAATTAATCAAAACTTGTGTGACACGGATTGAGAATAAATTGGATGCAAGGGTGAAGGTAATGAGAAGTGACAATGGGAGTGAGTTCAAGAATGGGGTTATGGATGAGTTTTGTAATGCAAAAGGAATTCTTCAACAATTCACTGCCCCTAGAACTCCTGAACAAAACGGGGTTGCAGAGAGAAGAAATAGAACGCTTATTGAGGCTGCAGGACCATGCTAGCAGATGCTTTCTTTCCTGTTACCTTTTTGGCAGAAGCAATCAACACTGCTTTTTATGTTCAAACAGAGTCCTTCTCAACAAAAGTCAAAACAAGACTCCTTATGAGATTTTGTTTGAAAGAAAGCCCTACATCAAGTTTCTCAAGCCATTTGGGTGCAAATGTTCACTTTTGAATACTAATGACTATCTTAACAAGTTTCAATCTAAATCCTTGGATTGTTTCTTTATTGGATATTCAACACACTCAAAAGCCTATATAGTCTATGTGAAAGACCACTTGAGTGTGATTGAATCTTCAGATGTAATATTCAATGAAAACCAGTTCAATACACTTGATGGTGCTTCATGGCTGTTTGATCTTGAGAAGTTAATCAAGTCCTTAAAGATTTATCCTAAGGACTTTGATGAAACTTTGTATAAAACAAGTGAAATTGAAGAGAGTAATCAGAACAAGATGGATTTGGACAAATTATGGTCCAAGGTTGCTGGAAAAAGAAGTGAATATAAATTCATAAAGGATCCCATAATTGCTGAAATTAACAAGTTCAAGATCAAGTTCAAGGTCAAGACCAAGATCAATACAGGACAAGATCAAGAACATGGTAATCAAGACAATCAAGAGGTTCAAGATGATCATGTCTTGAATGAGGAAGATCCGAGCAACCAAAATCAAATTCAAGAACAAGCTGCAAGAGAAGTAAGATTTGAAGAGTTGTTTCAAAGCTTGAATATGGGAAACAGTGGTACATCTGCCTCACAACAGAATAATGAAAAGGCATTTGAATTTAATAATGCAACAACTGATTTGATCATTGATGAACCTGATCTCAATGACGCAAATCTTAACACAAATTTATCTACTAATGTGATTGTACAATCATCTTATGTTGAAAGAAATCATCCACCTGAGAACATCATTGGGGACATCAATGAAAGAGTTACAAGAAGTGCATCTGAATCTACGAACATTTGTTTGTGCTCCTACTTTCTATCCCAAATTGAACCCAAGAACATTGCTCAAGCATTGAAAGACAATTGTTGGGTAGAAGTAATGCAAGAGGAGTTGGCTCAATTTAGAGAATTTCAAGTGTGTGAACTTGTAGATAAGCCAAGAAACATATTTTCCATTGGAACCAAATGGGTGTTCAGGAACAAAAGGGATGAGAGAGGAATTGTGATTAAGAACAAAGCATGACTTGTTGCATTGGGATGCTTACAAGAAGAAGGGATTGACTTTGAGGAAGTCTTTGCTCCAGTAGCAAGACTTGAAGCTATAAGAATCTTTTTAGCTTATGCTGCCTCAAAGAACATCATAGTATTCCAATTGGATGTCAAATCTGCATTTCTGAATGGAAAAATAGAAGAGGATGTGTATGTGGCTCAACCACCCGGATTTGAGGACCCTGATTATCCTAACCGAGTGTATAAGTTAAACAAAGCTTTGTATGGATTGCATCAAGCTCCTAGATCATGGTATGATGAGCTATCAAACCACCTGTTTGCTAATGGTTTCCAAAGGGGAGCCATTGACAAGACACTTTTTTACAAGAAAAGGGGAAGGGATTTGCTCCTACTTCAAGTCTATGTGGATGATATTATCATTGGTTCAACTAATGAACAAATGTGTCTGGAGTTTGAAGAAGTAATGAAATCCAAGTACTCAATGAGCTCAATGGAAGAAATGAACTTTTTCTTGGATTGCAAGTTCAACAAAAGGTTGATGGTATCTTCTTATGTCAGTCAAAGTATGTTCAGGACATTTTGAAAAAGTTCAAATGTCAAGATCTCAAAATTGCTTCAACTCCAATGGACACTAATGAAAAAATGGCAGATGAAAAGGGGGAGCCTGTTTATGAACATGAGTATATAGCCAAAATTGGATCCTTGATGTACCTTACTTCTTCTAGAACGGATATTATGTTTGTTGTATGTGTATGTGCAAGATTTCAGTCAAGTCCAAAGGTCTCTCATATGACTGCTGTCAAGAGAATCTTTAGATACTTGAAAGGAAAACCAGATTTGGGGATATGGTACCCAATGAACCATTCCTTTGATCTCATTGCCTATACTAATAGTTATTATGATGGATGAAACATGAGAAGAAAGTCAACTTCTGGTGGATGTCAATTTCTGGGAGACAGGCTAGTGTCTTGGCAGTGCAAGAAACAAACTACAGTGTCCATCTCAACTGCTGAAGCTGAGTACATTACTGCATCTGCCTGCTGTGCACAAGTTCTATGGATTCAGAATCAAATGTCGGATTATGGTCTGAATTTCTTGAACACTTCTATTTATATTGATAATACTGCTACATTTTTCATTGTTAAGAATCCAGTTCAACATTCTAAGACCAAGCACATTGAAATCAGACATCATTTCATTAGGGATTGTATTGAAAAAGGTCTAATTGAGATGAAGAGAGTTGATACAAGTGACAATTTGGCTGACCTATTCACCAAGCCACTTGATTAACCAGATTCCACTTTCTTTTAAAAGCCCTGGGAATGATCAACTCAAATGAAGTCTGATTAATGATGTGTACTCTGTGTTCTAATTCACTATCTTTATGAAGGTATTGATGTGTGTTTGTTTGATTATTCAATTTGAACTATGTGAAAATGCTTTTGTTGTTAACTGATATGTGCTTTGAATGATTATCTATGGAACTTAGGTATCCTTGATGCATAAGTTAATGATCAGTTAATGTATGTAATATCATGATAAGTGTCTGAAATGAATATGCATATGTGCTTATCTGATATTTAGATTATGTTGCTTTTGAATATGTTTAATCTGATATGATGATATTATTAGGATATGTTAGACTATGCTTTATGTGAAGTCTGTCTGTTTTGATGATGTCATTCATGATTGAAATTTGAATATATTACTTACTGTTGGAGTCAAAATGTGTTTTTATGTGAAAATTACATGCTCTAATGAAATTTTCAAGTGAATTTTGCTTAAAACATTTTTGACAAAACAGAGCAAGTTGATTATGGTGCAGAGATATGATAATATTATTCAGTTCAAGCTTTATAGAAGCTTAAGAAAGGGTGTTTTTAATGAAAATTGATCCAACCCTATGGGAAATGATAGTGCATAGGTTGTTTTGACAATCATATGGATTTAATAGGCTAAAAAGGAAATTAATGCAGTCATTAGCATGTATGGTTGCTTTCCGTGATGTGTAAAATCTAAGATGATATAAACATAAAGAAACTGTTAAACTTCATGTGGAGATACATTGTTGTCTATGCATGTTCCAATATACATCTTTCCGAATGATAGGCAGAAAAATGAATATCCAGTCATACACAAGCCCGTTGGTATATGGTCCCCAAAATGAAGTATCTTATTAAGAATGACAAAGAACACAAGTGAACAAAACGTACTGATTATTCAACACAATGTTTATATATATGTTCACAACCTTATGGTACAAAAAAAAGGTTTTGTCATTAAAAGTTTTACCAACTATCAGGGGGTCGGAGTCAACTCAGGGTGATCTGGAGAAAGCCAAATAAGCCTTGAGAATAGATATGGAGCATCAGAAAACAATATGTGTTATCCATTTTAGTCTTATGCAAATTAACAGATCCTTAATCATATCTTCAAGGCAATGAAATTCATGCTAAGTCTAGACCTGCTATTAACCTGCCTAAGCTGTCATAATGATGCTGAGAATGAAGTATTGAGAAGCGACTTAATCAATATGATCCCATGTTGAGATCATTTCACAAAAAGAAAGAAAATGATTTGAAAGGAAAGATAACTGGAATTTGATCTCATTATGCATCATTTGCTCTTAAACAATGATTTTTAATGATAAAACTGTTTGACTTTTGGTTTAAGACAAAAAGTGTTGCATTGTTCCTTCAAAAGGTCTGAATATGTATTTTCGAGTAAGGTTTGATGATTTCATCCTCTTTGAGCAAACTTACATGGTTTTGTCAAAGTTTATCTTATTCGAGCATGCTTTGATATTTTACAAACTTTCAAGTAGACTATACTGTTTTATTTGAAGTTTAACACTTTCTAGCAAGCTTGATGTTTGAATATGTTTGATTGTGTTGATTATAGCAAGCCTTGATGATTACTGAACTTTCTAGCAAACTTAATTGTTTTATAGGTTTTTTAGGTCATTATAGAAAGCTTTATAATTGAATATGTCATTTCTAGCAAGCTTTAGTGTTTTTGAACTTTCTAGCAAACTTAGGTGTTTTGATTGAGTGTTTAAACTCATTCTAGCAAGCTTTGTGATGTTAAGTACTTAAATGACTTATGCATATATTGTCGAGTACACTTTGATACTCATTAGCTTTCGAGTAAACTTAGATGTTCTGAAAGTTAGTTTTGTCTAGCATACTTGATGATTATGTAACATTTGTTTGAACATGCTTTATATGTCTATTTTGAGTAAACTTTGCTGTTTTTGATTGAAATATGTCTTTATCTAGCATAATTCATTATTTTGAATGTGATTCTTTGAAATTACAAGTGTTTTCGGGCAACCCTTTTTACCGGGCACACTTTATATTTAGAGCACACTTTGATATTTTCAAATGTTCTCTTAGTATACTTGGTAATTTCGGTATTTTACTTTTCGAGTAAACTTTGTGTTTAGAGTCCTTCTCTAGCACACTTTGCATAGTTAGAGTTTTTGAGCATACTTTTCTTTAGAGTATACTTGATTGAATATGTTGAGTTTGATGTTGTTCCATGGTTATTGAACCATGATTTGGCTATCATGCCAGTTCCAGGGTCACCACCTGTGACCTATGAGGAGGAAGATAGTGAAGTTGAGGATGAGGATGATGATTCGAATGACAATGATGATGGAGATGCAGATGATGATGATCAGGGTGATGGAGATGTTGGAAATATTGAGGACATATTGCTGATGATAAGCTTGATGATGCACATGCGCAGGGGGGGGGGGGGACTTTCCTTTAACCACACCACCTTCCCCACCACCACAAAATGGCCCATACATTCCATCTCCACAAACTCAAACCCAAACCCAAAGCCCACCTCAAACCATTTACCAACCCCTAACCCAAATCCAAGACCAAAACCAAAACATACATAAACCTTACATCCCACAACAAATCCCAACCCACCTAGTTAACCTTCCAGAAACACCATTCCAATCCCCAACCCATTCCCAAACCCAAGACCAACCTAACCAACCAACATTTGAAATCTTACATACCTACAAACCCTTACCTACAATCCAAAACATAAACCCTTTACCCTCAACAAGTGAGAACATCTTTGAAAGCCCAAGTCCACCCACTAAACCAACCCAAACCCAAACAAACATACCTGATCCTTTCTGTCACACCCCGATCAAAGGCGGCGGAACATGCCGGGGTGCAACGATTTCTCATAAGCGCATGACACTATTTAAAGCGACAATATTTAGCAAACTCATTTCATTTCCCAACATCGAAAATGTCACATAACAATATTCATAAGTCAATACAACAACATATAACAAAATATAGCAAATCAAATATTGTTCATTTTTGCTAATATTTTAGAGGTGTTTGTGATGTTTTCTTCAAGCTCCACAATCAACCTAAATGCATACCTGTAACATTTCATAAAATAAAGTTTATCAACACAAAGGTTGGTAAGCAATTTATAAGTTTGAACATATAAGTGTATAGTAAGAAAAGCCACAAAATGTTGGAATTTATGTTTTAGACCGACGCATCGAATTAATTTGTGGGTGAAAAATATATTATTTGGTCTCAACCAAGGGTGGATGGCTTGAAGACCAAGTCATGCTAGACTAGTATAAATAGATGTTTTTATTCATTTGTCTATGATGAGTCACTGTATTGTGTATGTGTGAGATTTAGGGTTTTATCCCTTTGAGTCTCCGCCTCCAGGATGAGCTCTCTTGGTGGCGGCTGATATTTCTTAATCGATTGTATGTATGAATGTATGTATGTATGAGTGGTTCATCTTTATGAGAATCATTCGACTAATATTATCATACTAACAGTTTTATCTTTTGTGTTTTGATTACAATTGTTCGTCCTATTATTGATTTTTAATCAAATCAGGCTCTCTCCCAATACACCTCATCCGTCCAAACATCTTTCAAGAGTGAAGACGAGCTAACCCTAGATCCGAGCTCCACACTGTTGTTTAATAACGATTATTCACGCTTCCGAACCGGGGCTCGGTTCTATCAATTGGTATCAGAGCGGGGTTACCGAATCGTTCAGACTAACCGCTGAACAGATACATTTCGCTCTTGAATCCACCATGGACGTTAAACGATGAAGTTCGTTGAAATTATTTTTGGGGGTTTTGAAATTATTTGATGATTTGGAGAAAAGTGTGTGGATTGATGTTTGGGTTGATGACTCGTTTGGAGATCCAACATCAATTTCATGTATATTTGGTCAGAACGGTCTAGATCTGATGTAACAGTGTTATTTGGCTCGTTTTGGGGCAACATTGTTCATTTGATGATTTCCATATCTGAAAAGGTTGATTATGATATGAAGATAGTTTTCTTTGATTTCTAGATAGCGTGGATATTGCTATAATGATTAATTTCAGATTATGATACCTGTTTCCAGACTGAAAATTAGGGTTTATGTGTGCTCGTTGTTCTTTATGTTATTTGTGCTGCTCGAACTGTACATGATTTGGTAGACAAACATTGCCACTGGTACAAACTGGTATGGAGAATGTACAAGTCAGAAATGAACATGTACTAGAGGCAATATCATTATGGTTTGTTGCAGCAGATGCAAAGTGAATATTCAAGCAGGTTCTGTAAGGGCAAATCAGTAACTGATTATGCAGAAATGAAGTTTTGGTGTCTCGAGCATACTATGATCATATAAGACTGAACTCGGGTATGGAAAATGACTAAGTGTTGCTTCGAGCACAAGAGGTGTTTTGCCCAAGCACAGGTTATTTCGAGCACATCTTATATCGAGCACATCAAATTCGAGCACACTTTGTGAAACCCAGAGCATATCTTTTGTCTTCTCAAGAAAACTATCTTCTTTAAGTCTCGAGCACACTTTGTTATTTATTCGAGCAGACTCTTTTTCGAGCATACTTTGTTTTGTCTTGAACAATTATGCTTATGAAGAGAAAACTCAAGTTTGTGTCGAGCACACCCTTGCTCCCGAGCATACTTTTGCTTCCGAGCATGTTTGGTGGAAAAAGAAAAAAAGAAAAAGCACTAAGTAATCCGAGCACACTTTTGTTTCAGAGCACTAAGTAATCCGAGCACACTTTTGCTTCCGGGCACACTTTGTGCTAGTGAAAAAATTGAAAAATCACAAGTGTTTTGCTTTTCGGGTACACTTTGTGCTAGGAAAGTGCTTCCGAGTACGTGCTAGTTGAAAATTGAAAAACCACAAGTGTTTTGCTTTCCGGGTACACTTTGTGCTAGGAAAGTGCTTCCGACTACACTTTGTGCTAGGAAAGAGCTCCCGGCACACTCTGTGCTAGGAAAATGCTCCCAAGCACACTTTATGCTAAGAAAGTGATCCCAAGCACACTGTGTGCTAGGAAATAGAGTTTGTGAAATATTTCAAAGTTTTGAAGAAACTTTTGAGATTTTTGGTACCGTTTGACCAAGCTGTTCTCTACGGAAGATATATACCAGGGGTATTTTGGTAATTTTTCTCCAATCATCAACAAGCTTATGGAATTCAAACCTCATCCAATTTCACGACTTCATCAAAAGCTTTACAAGAACAAGTGTTGACCAAGCTTTAGGATTTAATCACTTTTAGTGTCAACCAACATATGAATATGTTTATTTTCAGATTTCTACAATCTTGATAAGGATGATCAAGATTGTTTCACCCACACTTGATTTGAAGACACATTTATTAAAGACAATTGCAACGAAATTGGGAGAGTAAAAATCTTTGAATTTCATTGCAAATGGCCTGCTTCAAATCAAGTAAAAGACTCGAGTTAAGGAAAAGTTGATCAAGATTAATAATCCAAGGTTTTTCAAAGATTTCTCAAATTTTGTCAGTTTTCAGATTTCCTAGTACGAATGAGAAGATAGAGTCATCTCGAGCAACAATGTTGAAAGGATGATCAGTAGAGTTCAACCTCCTAGGAAATAGTCACTTGAATAGTCAAGAACGGGTTATGGTTGACTTGAATGCTATCTTAATTCAGGGAATGGTTTGAAGATAATTTACAGGGGAAGAAACAGATTTGAAGAATGGAAGATTATTTGATGATCACAATGAATTTATTTCTGTTTGTGGTAACCTTGTTACTTGAAGTTGATCTTTGAAGTTCAAAGCCTCGTTCATATGCCCATACAACTATATCCAAAAGTGATATAAGAGTGATGATTCGAAATGAACAACAGGAGAAGCTTAATGTGAGGGGGAGAATTTCAACGAAAGACAACGAGTTATGAGGTGATCATGGAAGAAATTCGATGGAATCGGTCTAAGGGGGAGATTGTTGGAACTTATGTTTTAGACCGACGCATCGAATTAATTTGTGGGTGAAAAATATATTATTTGGTCTCAACCAAGGGTGGATGGCTTGAAGACCAAGTCATGCTAGACTAATATAAATAGATGTTTTTATTCATTTGTCTAGGATGAGTGACTGTATTGTTTATGTGTGAGATTTAGGGTTTTATCCCTTTGAGAGAGTCTCCGCCTCCAGGATGAGCTCTCTTGGTGGCGGCTGATATTTCTTAATCGATTGTATGTATGAATGTGTGTATGTATGAGTGGTTCATCTTTATGAGAATCATTCGACTAATATTATCATACTATCAATTTTATCTTTTGTGTTTTGATTACAATTGTTCATCCTATTATTGATTGTTAATCAAATCAGGCTCTCTCCCAATACACCTCATCCGTCCAAACATCTTTCAAGAGTGAATACGAGTGAGATTCAATCCTAACCCTAGATCCGAGCTCCACACCGTTGTTTAATAACGATTATTCACGCTTCGGCACCGGGGCTCGGTTCTGTCACAAAACTTGTAAACAAAACAATAAATAAGAGCAATAACTTGGATAAATAGATAAGATCGATGATAGAATTACTTTAACGATACCTTGCTATGAGGGGATGCCAAATAGTCTAGGATTTTATAGTTATCGTTAATTGCATTACGTTAACGACACCTTGCTATAAGGGGATGCCAAATAGTCTAGGATTTTATAGATCAACCAACCAAAAGCTATAAACACATAGGCATATAATCATAGAACACCAAATCGAGCATTTATTTAAGTAAGGTATACAATAACGTTTGTGGTTTAAGAGTCAAATATAAAACATTTAGTTTAGATAAGATGAAATGTCACCCCAAAACAAAAGATTGAAAACGGCGTATGAAAGTACTCACGTTCAAGTAATAAACTTAAAAGGTTGGTAATTTGAAGATTTGCCGGAACGACGAGTTTAACGTATGAAGCCTAAATAAAAGAAAGTCTTTGATTTAGAAATATTGTCTTTGAAAGTCTTTAAGTAAAAATAAATAATGAGAAATGCAAACAATTTAAAGTTTAACATTTAAAATGTAAATAATTAAGAATTTATAACAATAGTCCTTTAAAATGTAATTTTGCTCGAAACCGGGTTAAAGTATCTAACCTTAATATTTACTTAACCTAGGTTAAGTAATAAGGTGGGAAAAATGCAAAAATGCAAGTTCGTTTGGGATAAAGATACTAAAATGGGTCTTTAACGAGTGTTCGGATCGTTGGTTCGTGTCTTGATAATTGGTCAAACCCAAAGTCAACTTTCCAAAATATTAATGTTATGAGATAACTCATAAAAATCAAGTAAGACTTAACCAAGTATGTAGTTCTATTATTTTAGAACTAATAACGCACGTTAAGCGAGTGTTCAGTTTTGTTGATCCGAACTATGTTATGAGATCAAGTTGGATCCAACATTTCTAAGTACGTAAGAAAATAATTAAAATCAGTTTGTAAACTATTTTTAAAGAAATATACAAGTCTTGATAGCTAAAAACACACTTGTGTGTCTTAAGCGAGTAAAAATCAGGTTGGTTCGGTTTCCATCTCACAATACGTTCCTTGATGGTTTCCACATGTCCAAATGACCAAGAACTTGTATAATAATGTACAAATGAAGATACTTAAGTTTTACAACCAAAAGGTTAACAAGAAAGTCTTTAAACAAAAGTTCGGTTTGGTTCGGTTTCCATCTCACAATATGTTCCTTGATGGTTTCCACATGCCAAAATATTAAATAACTTGTGAAAATGATTTTAAAAAAACTTAAATCTAACATTAAACATGTTTAAACAAGTATTTAAAAAAACTAGTAACAAGTTCAGTTTTTGTAATATGTTTTATGAATATGTATCAATCATTAGGGTTTCTAGAAGGAATGACAGCTGTCAGGTGGCAGGCCTATAAATATAATAATTTAGGGCACGCCTCCTAACACCCTACACAGACCTTTCAGACAATCTGAATTATTCCTGAGAGCGATTGTGACGGTTGTCCTAAGAATTGTACGGATTAAACATTGTTTGATCCCGGATTAACAGTCGATAACAATAAAACAGATCTCAGATCTGTAGATTATCCAATTACCACTATTAAAGATCTAGCTCATAATTAACCTTGAATTAATGTTATGTATGTGTATATATTATCAATAATATTAAGATAAAGCTTGAGAGAGAGTAATTACTCAAGATTTTTCTCTATAAACTTATATCTCAAAACCTTAATTTACAAGTGAACAGTTGTTCACTATATATAGAAGGCGACCTGGTTCGCTAACATCCCCTAGCGAACCAGCTTCCCCTTCGTTACATAACTTAACAGAACGAACCACCCCCTGATTCGTTAACATCCCCTAACGAATCAAGAGGGAATATATTATAATGTCTTAGTTCGCTAACATCCCTAGCGAACTAGACTTAACCTTAACGAACTAGTCTTAGTTGGCTAACATCCCTAGCGAACTAGACTTAATCTTAACGAACTAGTTAAATATATGCATTAAATATTAATTAATTATCAAATAAACATTAACGATAAATACAAAGACTCCAGACGCAAAACCGTTCACTAACAGACACCCCCTCGTCTTGAGCTCTTTGTTTTTCACTTATTTGAAGCGCTTGGACTGCCAGTCTCTGCAACTATGAATTCCATGTTCGTGACACACACGAACGACTCGTGGAATTGCATAGCCAGGTCGTAATCTTCTTGGCGTTCAAACAAAATCTGCTTCCTGTATAGCATGTCGTTGTCTGTCTCGGATAAATTAACCAACCACATCAGGTCGATTATCTTGATGAGCTCGGTCTGCAGTCCTCGACCACGAACAATAACGGCCTCGCCAGTACGATTGTCATAGTACCAACGGTTGAAAAACAAATAAATATCTTGAGGCATTGTCTTCACAATAACTTTTTTCATTGTCTTTGGCGGCTTCACTTTCAAGACAAGTTTCTTCCAGCCGGTCCTTGGATCAATCTCATCAATGCGCTTACGTCTTGGGACCTGGGGCTTGAAGAATTTGAAGCCATGATTGACCTCGAACAGTAAGTGTTGATGAAACCACTCAGCCGTTCGGTGACCTCCACGATTGAAAAATGGACGTCTCGCGAGGGTACGTACATCCAAACGCGGTAGAGTTAAAACATCCATTATCCTCTCGTAATACTGGACACCCTTTTCCCACTTGACTATACATACCTTAAGGTCTGAATCAAAGAGCCAGGAGACAATATCACCATGTACCTTAGAAACAGTCTTGAAGGTAGTCACCTGATTCGCCTCAATCCAAGCAGCAGCGGTATCTTTTCTTTCTTGATCTACATACCGATAAGCACTGATAATCTTACCCACTTTCTGACATTTGAACCATCTTTCTATGTCATCATTAGTCAATTCTTTGAGTGAAGAAACTGTTCGCTGCACAACCTTTTCCAGTTCATCCTCAGTCTCTTTAATTACATCTTCATGAAATACCGGAGCACCTTGATCAACGTTTGCGTGTTGATACAAGTCCGGGTACTCTTCAGCTGTCACATCCTCCATCTCAATCTCCTCGTTCTCATAAATAAAATCCGTATCCATAAATAACGGATCAACTTCCATTTCTTCTTCATTGATCACTTCGACATCGGACTCAGTCTCTAAAGCATTCAACTGATCGTCATTCAGCCCAAGCAGAATCGAAATCTGCTCCCGTGTCAAAGATCTAACAATAAACTCACCTACCTCTATCTCATCTCTGTTCACCACACTTCTAACCACCCCCGATCCATCAACAAAAATCACTGTGTTAGCTGCAATCATTTCAATTGGCTTGGCAGCTGTTGGATCTTGATAAATAATTATCTGCTTGTTCGAATCATCACCGCCACTAACATCTGCACCAGAGGATGAACCATGCGATTGTTTAGGCTCACCTCCTGCATCAGACTCGTCAGGATCATCATCGTCATTCTTAAGTTTCTTGAGGGCATCTTCTTTACAAGTTAATTGTAAAATCAACTCTTCTTGTTCTTTTAATTTCACCCCCTGAGACTCAACAATCGTACGCAATGACTTAGTCTCTTTTTGCCAAAAAGAAATATAACTCATCATTCGTCGTTGATTCTCCATGAGTCATTCTTGAGTTTGACGGTCAGCTGCCATTTGATTTTCATATAGATGTAGTAGATTTAACAGCATTTCAGTTTGATGACCTGGTGGCAAGTTGTATACGGATGGATGAACAGGTTGAACAGGTCCTTGAGGCCGAGTAATCCTCATGAAAGAGACATCACTAGGCGGAGGTGGAGGAAGAGTAGTTGTTGGCAGAGGAGGAGGTCTCATTGATGTGGTGGAAGATACTGTAGACATCACAGCAGGAGGCCTCGGTATCTCGGTCAACGTCATTTGAGGGATTAGACCGAGCCTCTTATGTGACACCATCGTCGTCGTCAAGGTAAGCATCGGAGTGCTAGTAGTTAGCGACACCGCCGAGCTTTGAGTAGTTGATTGACGTGGTGGTGGAGTTCCAATAATTACTCCAGCCCCAGCGGACACACGGGGCTTCTTTGATGGTTCACCAGTAGCTACGGCTTTCCCCTTTCGTTTTCTTTCTAGCTGAGCTTTCATGGTGGCAGCTAGAGCAGCATCGACTGCATCTTGTTGTTCTTTAAGAACTCGATCACCAGCTCCACCATCACCATCATCATTGTCACCATCATCATCTCCACCATCTTTGTTCCCACCTTCTCCCCCTTCACGCTCGGAATCCGAATCATCATGGATCCAGCGCTCATTAGGAGGACATACGTAATCCGGATTGATTATATGACCAATCATCCGTTTATCCTGTGGCTTGTCTTTTCTATAGATTAACATATGATGCACCGTTTCAGCTTTCATATGTTCCATATCAAGAACATCGTTCACCAACGATCGATCAATCACCAAATTCGGTATCAAATCCTAAATAATTAGCTGTAAAAAGCGAGGATACATCAAGAACTTCTTTGACGGTAGAGTTTGCTGAACTTGCTCTTTTAGATGATCAAAGATGAGTTCTGAATAGTTGAAGGGCTTGTTCAGGATTAGAGCAACAAATGCCGATTGCAAACTTAGTCTACACTCATCAAAACCACCGCGACGTCCACTCATACAATGAAGTAAAACATGCAGCAGATACTTGTAAGGTGGACACAACCCATTCTTGTTCAACATAAACTTACGAATATCACCCCCATAATTCAAGCGTGTGAATAAACCCCTAACCAATGTCCTGTCAAATTCACTCGGGTTATCATCATTATCGTCAAATTGAAGTACCCGACGAATGACCTCAACATCAATCGTAATAGGAATCTGATTAATTGTAGCTCTAACCCAATTATTTTCCTCAACATATTCCGCCGTGTTCCAAAACTGCCTGATTATACTAAGATACACTTTAGGTTTAGCAGTGATTGCATAATGTATCTTTGAACGTCGTAAGAAAGTCAACATAGCTCCAAACGTTCTCAAATCAGTCACATCTTGATCAACATAAGCACAAATGTTGTGCTTCTTATCGAACGGCAATAAGATCATTTCAGCTTGTTGATCTAGTTGTTGTGGTTGTCCTTGTGGAGGTTGTTCCTGTGGCGGTTGATTTTGTTGTTCTTGATCAGCCATGTTTTACTGTATAAATAAAACCGAATATGAGACTAGATATCAGAATATATAATAAGAAATATGTGTAATTAAGCTATTTACATATTTTAGACGATTAAAATAAATGAATATTGAAATTAATTTAGATTAATAATTTTTTTTTTAATTTTTTTTTAAATGTCATTCGTTAGGAATCACACTGATTCGTTACACTAAGATAACGAATCAAGCGATACTTTAAATATAACCAAATCTAAAGACCAAGATCTAGCCGCTAATACGATACATCAACACGAAATCGATACTTTAAATATAATACTTTATTGATAATTTAGTGTAAATACATTAGAGAGAATAATAAGTTATGGAGAGGATAACTTAAACTATGTACAAGTTCTCTACTAAATTATGAGCATGAGCTCCCTATTTATAGGCTATTTACAATATACGTTAAATACAAAGACTAAATCGCCTATAACTTATTCGATCGCTACGGACACCAAAACCGTGCACTAACAGACTCCCCCTTTTCCGTAGCTATCGAATACTTTATCCTTGAATACTTTAACTGCAAATCACCAGTCACAAACCGTGCACTAACAAACTCCCCCTTGACTGATGATTTTCGGGCTTGTGCAGACAAACAATCTTTAAATCTTTTTCAGCAAACTAATAACATGTAGCTTCTCATATCAGATCTCCCCCTCAAAGTGAGCAACTCTTGAAGATCATTCCGATCATCCACTGGCGTATGATATGGTTAAATATTTCAACAATCAGCATCAAGTCATCAGCTATCTGTCAGCACCGGTAAAGAAAACATATCTTTACGTTTAACCTCGTCACACATCTTCATGAACAACTCGATCATTCAACATCTTTCACTTCGGTTTTCCCTCTCTTGATAACGTGTATCCAAATATACTCTTTGAAGCTCTTCCACATCTCGTTCGCAAAGATGCACTAATGTTTGGACATAAGATTCAGAGTTCCAATCTTCATTAATAAACCTCAAATGATTAAATTCTTCACTCCAATGACAAGACTCGTATATTCTTCAATAAGATCAACTCGTTCGAGAATCGTCCCCCTCAACAGAAGTAATCCGCCATTTACTCGTAGCCAACATAGTCAGGATCAAGTCCCTCAGAAAGAAGTAAACGAACAGACACTCGTATCCCACATAGTCAGGTTTCAATCTTTTAACAAATCAATCACCAATCGAAGAACACTTGCAGTCTTGAACTCAGTCAAACGTAGCTTTGTAAGCATGAATTACCACCCGAATTGCAGTAATTTTTCAAGAAACCTTGCGAATGTAGGAAGATACAAGCCAAATAATCTCAAATGAAAGTTTTATCTCCCCTTTTTCTTGACAAATTCGGCAAGGTCTTAAATAATCTTCAATGTTCACAAACAAACACACTCCTTAAATTACACGAAATCTCCCCCTCGGCCAGTCGAAACGCATAAACAGTCAGCCGAAAAATATATTACCAAAATTTGAGAGAAGAGTCTCCAATACATTAGAAACATCCCAGAAAATTTCAATTAAGAAAATTTTTCCCGATTTTCCCACCAAAAATTCATCGAAAAATTTCGAAAAATAAATTTTAACACCAAAATTTTCAAGAATGAAACTCGCTTGCGAGGAGAATTCTGGAAAAAATTCGTGCAAAAAAATACGATACATCAACACGAAATCGATACTTTAAATATAATACTTTATTGATAATTTAATGTAAATACATTAGAGAGAATAATAAGTTATGGAGAGGATAACTTAAACTATGTACAAGTTCTCTACTAAATTATGAGCATGAGCTCCCTATTTATAGGCTATTTACAATATACGTTAAATACAAAGACTAAACCGCCTATAACTTATTCGATCGCTACGGACACCAAAACCGTGCACTAACAGACTCCCCCTTTTCCGTAGCTATCGAATACTTTATCCTTGAATACTTTAACTGCAAATCACCAGTCACAAACCGTGCACTAACAAACATTCCTTACAAAAACCCTGATTGATTTGCATTTATATGATCTTTCTATAAATGGAAACCTTTTGAGTTGATGTCTGTGTTTGTTACCTTAGCATTTATTAAGCAACATTTAGGTAGCGTTTGGTAGCAGAAATGACAGGAGGAATGAAATGATTCATTACGTGGGAATGAAAAAACTGGTGTTTGGTTGCTCAATGAAATGGAATCATCCATTACACATGGAATCCCATTCCATCAAAACCATTCCTTCCCACCCCCTTCTTTTTTTTCATTTCATTCTTCATTCACCCTACTTTCTCAGCACCACCACCACCTAACAACAACCACCACCACTACCATCACCACTACCACCGCCTGACCGCCACCGTCTCCACCACCACCATCGCCACCGCTATCACCGCCGCCACCACCACCTTACCAATATCGCTACCACTGCCACCATCGTTGCCGCGGACTGACCACCACCACCATCGTCGCCACCCTACCATCGCCGTCACTAACAATGCTACCACTGCCACCCCCACCACCACCACCCCGCTTGACCGCCGCCACCACCACCGTTTTCGTTGCTAGAGTTACCACCACCGTAACAAAAATATATATTTTGGGATAGAAGTATTTTTATTAATTCTATTTCATTCATACAGTTTTTTTTAATACCAAACAACATAAAGTAATTATTCATTTCATTCTCATAGGTTAACCAAACAAGACAAAGGAATAATAATGATCCATTTCATTCCCTTGCTCATTTCATTCCATTCCCTATTCATTCCATCACTTCCAACCAAACATACCCTTAGTGTGTTAGTGATTCCGACGTTAACATACTATTGTTCTTACCTTAAATAGTAGGTCGTTAACCATCTTGTCGACACTTGAGAAGTGTGGGTTGCGACATTGATTGTGTGAGTGATCTACCCTATAATGAGGGACCGACAGCGTATAAGTCATGATTACCAGCGCATAAGACTTATACGGCGTATAAGTCTTATACGTTGCAAGACTTACACGCCCAAAGGTCCACTTGTATATATATATATATATATATATATATATATATATATATATATATGTGCTAGTTTTTGTCATATTTTATCATTTTTGTATGAAAACCTTATCACTTAAACTCTTTGACATTGTTATATTCAATAATAATTACTTTGAATTGATATGTGTTTTGATTCCTTTGCTATTTGTTTCCGTCTTATAGCTTAGTATAGTAACTCAACGTATTCGGTCGGTACCGTGTATACGATGACATCCTATGATCTGACAACTGGTCTTTCAAAGCGTCTAGACTAATTCAATACATAATTGAATTTCTCATTCAATGTTATTGAATTGCAAAGATTTAAATGGTTCAGTCATGTAAAAATCTCAAGAGTCTCATCTAGACTATTCCTATTAATGTGACAAACACAATTTCTTACACCATTTAAGTTTTACCAAACAAACCTAAAGACTTGAGATCTCATTCATCTAAACTTTATTATAATATAACAATTATATTAATGACAAATATAATTATCATTTCATAATTTACAACACTTATAAGGTTTCGTTATTGCATTATATATTACAAAACAACTCTTATGTAATAAATTATTTTATTCTAAAAGACACTTAACAGTGTTTCGTTATTGATTTGGTTGTGGTTTAAAGGTTTGTATATTACAAATTAACCCAATCATGTATAAAACTATACGGTGTTAGCTATGATGCTATTGATTGATTATAATAAAAACAGATGGTGCAAAGTAGTTAGTATCAAAGAATGCATTTGGTTGTACGCTAAAGTCGATACAAGTCCAAGCAAAAAAATGAAATAATCAGACGGTTTGAGTGCATCAGTTGGGGGAAGTGAAGTTCAATAGACAAACCAACAAACAGTTGGGTGGGTGGGTACTAAAATCATCATCATCGTCATCTTATAACATACAAAAATCCTAGAGAAATTTGGGAAACATACACACATACATACCTGCTGCGATTAAAGAAAGAAACACAGAATCTCAGATTTGCCGGAAACGGGTTTATTTATTTTTTATCTACAGATCAAAACAATATATTGTTATATGAATATGCGTATTTCTTTAAATTTTCAATGACGTCAAAAATCAAAAGCTAATGGAAACAAAATTATTTACCCAAGTCAAGAACCTTATAAACTGGTTTAGGGTATGGTTATGTTTTTTATCGGTTTGAGTTGCAGCCGGTTCAAGCCCCAGGTAGGTATGGGTGTTCAAAAGAATCCGAATCCATATCCGAATTTCCTGAAAATCCGAATCCAAACTATCCGAAATTTTGGATATCTCGGATATCCGCAAATCCGGTTTCTGATAGTAATTTTGGGAGTTTTCGGATTATCCGAACTATTATATTTAATATTTTTAATTATTTTATATATTCAATATATATAACATCTTAGAAGTTATCTGAAACCCTAACCATTATACAAACAAGCGCCGCTTCTCTCGCTCTCCTTCTCCGACGAATGACGGTTATTGGTGGTTGTTCGGGGACCTTCGGTGATGGTCTTTCGCTTCTGCTCCTTTCCTCACCTTTGGCTCCCTTACTCTCCAGCTCTCATCGGCCCTCATCTCCATCGCTCGCCGGTCCTTTCTCCGACGGTGGTCGTGGTTCAGGTTATGGAAGGATGATTTGAAAGATTTTGTTTTGGTTAACATCAAGTTTTTTGTTTTACAAAGATTGTTTTACTTGGATCAATGGATTGTCTGTTTATTTGTTGGTTTTATATCGGATTGGAAGCTTGAATTTGTGACTCAGTTTGAAACAATTTTTTTTTTCAGTTTCGGATATCCGTTTTACTATCCGATCGGATGTCTGGAACTTCAGATATCCGAACTTCGGGTATACGAAATTTCGGATTCGGATATCCGGTTTTGAAACCCCTACAGGTAGGTACACAGTTATTACGAGGAATTGAAATTTTCGTGAATCAAGTACAACAGATCCTCCGGGTCGGGTCTAAAACCACGCTCTCACTGTGTTCCCGAGTTCTACTTGGCAGAGGATATAGAATGGATGGAAAGAATAAGAGCATTCTCATCCTATTTTCTATCCTTAAATTCAAAATTATATTAAAACACACTACATTTTCAATTAAATAATAACGTTTATCATTATCATTTATTTTTTCTTTATTCACAACCACTTTTAAAATATACTAAAAAATTATAGGGGGTGAACAGTAGTTTTTTCAAATAAACAGAAAACTCATTGCGTTTTCGAAAATATAGAAATTATTCACTCACAACACACTAAATTATCTTATGAGATTATAAAAACATCTCTCACATAATTGTGGTTGTGTTGAAAAGAAAGAGCAAGAAAATAAAGACTAAAATGGTAGGGGTTTGGTTTCTTTCCAAATTGCCCTAGCCTATTGGTAATACATCTAGAAATATAATGAATGTATTGCCTTTATTTTGAAGATTTGTTATCAATATAAATAATCCTTGGCGTGAAATGAAATTTGGATCGTTGCATGATTAAATTAAGTGATTTTTACTCACATGTTATAAAGAAAGTAAATCCAGGAACACTTGGACGGATGTGAAATTAGGTTTATAAGTAGAGTGAGTTTAAGCTCAGGTTTCGGCTAATTAGAGAAAAGCCTGCAGACCCAGCGTGTAATGTGTAACAGGAGGTATCAATCCATCATAGGAGAAACTAAAATGGAGAAGCTTGTAATTAGTTCCTACTATAGCTAGCTTCACAAATGAAAAAGATGAACTAAATCCTGATTTTCAATTTCACAGCTAACAAGTAGTAAAATCAACCATCTCATACTCACTTCCTCTGGAAGTTTTTCCTGTTTCTTTCCCATTTCTCGGCAGCTTCTTTCATGTTATCCAACGCCACATCTCTCTGCAGCTTTGCAGTAACCATGTTTTGAAGAATTTTCTTTGCTTCATCAATCGAGATCTTGCTCTCATCGAACAAACCCAACTTCTGTTTGACCAAATCCTCTTTTTCACGCAGCTCGTCTTTCAACCGAAGGATATCCGCATCCACTTTGGTTATTTTGGACTCGAATTCCATATCCTTCTCCTGCCATTCCTCCAAAACCTTGAGATTGTCTCCTTGCTGCACTTCCAATGCAATGTTTGTTTGAATATTATTATAATACGTTTTCCAGATTTGACAGGTGGATTCGAATTCGGTGTTGAGGGCCTCAATAACTCTGCCTTGGTAACTCGGAAGCTTATGGAGGTTATGGGTCAAGACTTGGATGCAAGATTTGACTTTTTGCACGTTTGGTGAGTTGACTATGGATTCAAAGTTTTTATTGAGAAGTTGAATGAGGGTTTGTTTTGCGTTTTCGGCCTCTTGATCAAGAGGACTGTTTTGAGGCGTGTAGTAACTGTTTGATGAAGTTAGCATAGAGAGGACAGACGAGACCTCCCTTAAATCTGCACATCTATCTTCCGGAAGAGTCGAGATGGCGGTTTGTGTTTCTTCTCCCTGGTATAAAAAGGAAAACTATGTAATTAATAACATAAACATTCTTTATTTAACTTGTGTAACTAGTATTCAAACCGTTAATGTATATAATACTCCTGCACTAATATGTACAGAAAACAAAGATTCTAGCAAAGTTTAAAACTACAAACGTTATGTGTTGCTCTGATTACTAAGAAAGCTTCTAAGATAAGGATCGATTAATTCTACACAACAGTCATTATGAGTAACAAAAAATGTATGATAAGTGATTTTATGTAAAGAAGATTCGAAGATAACGTTTAATAAGAATACTGCATGAAGATTTAAAAGATAAGTTCAAAAATAGAATTAAATAAGAAACTATTTAAAGAAAAAGATAAGGCGGTTTCCTTATTTGAAAGAACCCGTCATTGCAGCCTCCTTATTCTAACCAAACAGTCTTTAAAAAATACATTTAGCGGGTTTAAAATTATTAAAGAAAAATCCCCCCCCCCCCACACACACGCTTTTTTCTTGACGTAATTCAGCCAATTTATAAATTATAACTAACGAATTATATGTGGCAGTAGTTTTTGTCTTTAAAAAGTTCAATGCAATCGTTGTTTACTTGGGAACCCACAATCATACTTAAGTTATTTCTTAGAAAAGGTATCTGATCAGGAGCTATTTCTTAGAAACTGACAATCTATCAATTAAATGACATTATCCCAAAAAAGTTACCTGCTGATAATCCCGGTTTATTGCCACAATCTGAAGTCCTTTAACACGCTCTTCTTCAGCTATGCTATCATGAAAATTCTTATTCGTATGAACAGACTGGTCACTAACTTCCTGTTTCATAACCAGGAAACACAAACTTACTAGGCTGGTCCATCTGAAAAACTAGCACGTTCAATTATTTTTTTAAAAAATAGATAAATATAAAAATAAATGATTGATTCACAATTGAACATTCATGCTTCATGACTAACTTAATGGTAAATTGTAATTGATTTGAGATTGAAATGAATCTTTAGTTGTTTATTTAAAATTCAACTCAGAGAAAAGTAAATAAACAGAAATTTGACTTTTTATAGTAAAAAAAAGTCGGTAAAGTAAAAAGTTTCTCTCATCTCTAGTCAATATCTATTATATTGGTTATATACTGTGATATCTAGAAGGTATTCAAGTGTAATATAAATATTACTCTCTATATATAGAGACACCATGTAAGTCATTAGAGACATAATACAATTCATACAATTCTTGTTTTATCTACATCATCGGAGATTAACATAGTCCAAATATTGTCATGCATCATTCATGCTGAATAATCCATTGGATTGAAAGTGTAATATACCTTACTCATATTGGCATGCGTCTCACCAACATTCGCATACTCATCACCAAACTCATCATCTACTTCAACTTTAACTGTCGCTATACAGGTGACAGAAGCTACACCATTCTATAGGGGCATAAATTTGACAAAACATTTATCAAGGTGAACTTAAGAGAAGAAAATTGAACTAAAAAGACATAAATATCAAAAGCAACTCATAATTTGGAATCATAGATGGCGTATAGTATTTAGTTAGTTCATTTCACATATACACCCCTCCCTAGGTCTGTAAACGAACCGAACGTTTAGAGAACAATTCGTGAACTGTTTGGCAGGAAGTTCGTTTAATAAACAAACGAACATGAACAACAAAGTTCGTTCATTTCGTTAAACGAACATGAATACATGTCTTGTTCATGCCCGTTAGTATAGGTTCGTTTACGTTTGTGAAGCATTGGTTTATTCGGTTACATAAACGGACACGAACATGTTCACTTTCTTACAAACAAGCACAAACAAGAAAACCCTATCCGTTTAAATGTCGATCGTTGGTTTGTTTACAAGCAAGCCCGCCCTTGGAGAATAAGAAAGAAAATAAGGGAAATTAAAAAAGACAAACCTTGGGACTTTGCTGTTTCCCCCTGCGGTCAATTTCATCTTCGTAGCACTTAATAACTTCCTTGATAGCTCTAGCTTTTTCAGGAAACTTTTGTTCAAGAATTCCAACATTTCGTTTATTCATCCAAATAAACTCAACCAAGTCCCTGTCCGTCTTGGATTGAAGGTTATCCACCATAACAGACTTCAACTTCTTTGCAGAGCGAAACTCATCAGTGTCGGCCGGGTTAAATTGTGTTAAGGGCTGTGGAGGACAACACTTGCGTAGGTGTCTCCTCATTGTTGATGTACCTGAGTTTGGAGCCGTGCTGTAGACTTTGTTGCAGGTGGTGCATCTTGTTTTGGGTAGCCCTTCTTCCCCGGTTATCTTCTCGAAATAAGTCCACACGTACGCTCGTGAGCGTCTTTTACCGGATGAAGTTTCATCATTTCGATGATCAGCAAGAGTCAAATTCTTATAATTTCCTTCGTTTAGAGTGTTATCACCAGTCAACATATCTAAATGAAACAAAAAGAGAAATGCAAATAAAATCAGTGATTAACAACAAGAATCTGAACTAGGTTTGACAATCAATTAACTTAAGAATATATATATATATATATATATATATAAACAATTTCTACTAATAGGTAGGTAGGTAGCGTTTAGACGAGTAAAAATGAAAAACAAGAATTTGAAATCCGAAGTCAATTGGCAGGCAGGCAGGCACAGGGTAAATCCGTCGGAGTTGAATACCTACCTTAGTTATTCTACCGACGAGTAATCTCCGGCAAGTGGGTTGACGTCGTACGGTAGGTAACGGTGGTCATGCGACGGACGGACGGACGGACGGACGGAGCCAACCCAAATAAAACGTGTTTGTTTGGGGTAGGAATAATAAGGAATGTGCGTGTTTTGTTTAGTGTTTTTCTAACCATACCGGCGACTAACGTCACGTAGAGTGCATTACGTGACGGTTAGATGTCGCCGTTTTTTAAAAGGACGTTTTTTTTTTGTCATTTATGATCGTTGGGTTTATATTTTAATTAGTTAATTATTTCTTTTAAAAAAAGAAAACAATTCTTTAATTGATTTTTCGTTAAGTTTTTTTTTATTTTATTAGTTAATTAATTTTGTTAAAATTAATTCTTTGATCGCGTTTTTCTTTATTGTTAGTTGGATTTTAATCATTATAACTTGATAATATAAAAAACATAATACCATTTAAAAGACGGACAATATAACAAAACATAGTACATCTCAAAGAGTTTTGTACAAAACACCAAGTAATGTACATAAATATCTACACTATTGCTTCGCCGTCGTTGTCGGCGCCGGTCCCCGATGTGCTTGTCTCGTGGTCAAAACGTGGCGGAGGTAATGCGTAATCCTCATCCTCCTCCCCTCCATATTGCTCCCACTCCCTTGTTAGCTCGGCGCGGTGCTCCTCGACGTGCACCTCTGGTGCCTCTAATGTCGGAGGCTCAACCAGTGGCATCGGGACTTGCGACTGAGCTCTCAATTTTGTAACGGACCGTATACGCTCCTCCCCTCATACAGTTCGGCTAGCGTGGGGAAACTATCGGGATATAAAGATCAGCTAGCTGTGGTCCCAGTCCCAAATTAATCACGAATTGCTTAATGTATGGGCCACCGAGCAACGATTCGTGTGCCTGCATGCGCGAGTATGAGGAGTTGTAGTCGACGAAGGTGCGAGCGAGATTGCAATGCGTCCGCATCAGGAGGCACTGCAAAAAAAAAAACAGGTCTCGGAGGTTGCAGTGGTCAGCATCCTGAACACGAACTTGTACTAACGAGGCTATCATCCTGTGTAGGTACCTGCACAACGGAGTATAGTATAGTATAGTATAGCATAATAAAAAGCAATATAACGTATTCTAACGTATCGTAGTAGCGTTAGCATTGAAAGGCTCATTCCTAATCGTGCGCCACCAAAGGCGCAACTCGTCGTCCGGGCTCTTGTGAATGCTCTTTGTGTAGATCGGTTGTCGGACCTCATCCTCGGTGCACAAGCTGATCGCCACCACAAACTCCTCCAATGAAAAGTACTGGTCGACCCCAAACATGCGGAAGAAAATCTCCCACGCATGGCCCTCCCCCCCGCCCCGGAACTCTCATCCGCACCTGTTTCGTGCCCGTCGTCTAAAATAAAATTAACATTTTTTTGAATATATGTGAGTAACCGGTAGTCGGTAAATCGAGTTTGACAAGATAGCTGAAAAGTAAATACATGAAACGGAATGTAGAGTAAACCTCTAGCGTAAGCTCCAGGTGCGTGGGGTGGTTCATGCTAAACATCGACCACAGTGTATCCTCCCCGATATACTTGGTCAACCCATCTGTTGCGCCAACAGTATCGATAAAATCCTGGCATAGATGGTGTTCAGCCGAGGCGTCATAAGCCGGAGCTGCTGGAACCTGTCGTTTTCGGTTCTCCAGACCTCAAACTACGTGTGCGGGTAATTTACAAACACCTCATCCTCCTCAATCGAGGTCGGCGGGTGCCGTGACCGCCGCCCCCTCTGTGGCTGCTTGTAACATTCATTATTTTACAAATCCAAAAACCTGACACATTTTAAAATTTCGATTTTGTTTATAAAAATATACATATAAATACATATATATATACACCTATATAGAATTAGGTTCATTTCAGAAGTGTTTCTTAGAGAGAGAAGTGTGAGAAATGAATTTAACCAATCACAAATTTTCTTTTATATTATTATTTATTTAATAACATGGGTATAATAGTAAAAAGATGTTTTCGTTACATATGGTAAGTCATTCATTATGGAGAAGTTACAAATATTTTTTTAATTGTTATATTTCATTTAAATTGTATAGACTTTCTTTCATTTTTATTATTTGAATCACTTATTGTTATCCAGTAGATAGTTCGATCTCAAATATGAATATCACATTTTCGAGAAAATTAAAATTATATTTAAAAAGTATATTTTATATTATTTTTTTCTATTAGTTTGAATCTCAAATTTTGTGTAATTTTAAACACATAAAATACCTACACGGTTAACGTACACACATTAAGAAAAAATTACATTTTAATAACATGTACATGAATATGGATATAGCCTACACCAAATTACATAATTAATTTTGGTGCCACAATAACTAATATACCGATTGAAACATGGACTATCAAAAATACATTTCATAATCATATTTCAAAACATTTATTAAAACTTTAATATAAACTTAATTTCATAAAGGAGGCGTAACCAAAACCAACAGTGCAAACTTTTTCTAAGTTCCATAATCTCATCATAAACATAAAAACAATTATTTCAGCCAAAACAAGTTAAAACCAACAAAAAAAAAACAACAATTATTTCAGCCAGAACAAGTTAAAACCAACAAAAAAAAACCTTGTAGCTGGTATATCTTGGCTTTTTACTCAACTTCCAAACCCACAAAACATGTGGTTGTTTTGTGTTTACATCCGAAAGCAGAATCTTGGTTGCAAATTTTAATCCTTTTTTTCCTTGGCTGCAAATTTTAATCCTTAGATTGAGCAACAGTGGTGTCTAATTCAACCCCGGGCAAAGTATTATTTTCACTCAAAGCCTGCTCTGTTTTGTTTGGAAATATTTCAAACCCCAAGTATTTTTCAACTGTTTATAAGAAACAACACAAATGAAATTAATTGTCATGATCTTTTATAGGGAAAAAAAAGCTTTCACTTAAATACAACACAATCAAATTATTATCCAAACCTACACAACAACAAATTCTACTTACACTTAATAGTGTAGCTATCTATATACAACCCAAAATATTATCCCTACACTTTAACATGGTGATTCCTACTCATAATCAATTTCTGCATAATAACTAAAACTATTATAAAATAATTATATGACTATTAAATAATGTAAACTATATACAACCATTAAAATAACTAACAATTGTAAAGTTACTATCCAGACATACACAACAAATAATTCTAAGTGTAATACAACCCAAAATGTTATTCCTACACTTTAAAACAATAATTCCTACACATTAATCAATTTTAACATAACATCCAAAACTACTAATAAACAACTTTATGACTACTAAATAATGTAAACTATATACAACCGTGAAAATAACTAACAAATGTAAAGTTATTATCCGAACCTACACAACATCAATTTCTTCTTACAAATAACACAAATACCTTACACAAACAATTCAATCCTACACATAACACAACATCCATACACAAACAATTTAATCATACACATAACACAGATTCACTACACATAACATACACAAACATTTAAATCGTACACATAACTCAGGTTCCACACACATAACCTACAAAAATAATTTAATCATACACGTAACACAGATTAACTACCCATAACATCTTGCATAACATACATTTGCAGTTAACGCAAAACGAAATTCCAATCTCTCCCATCTTCCACATCAACTACATCATAATAACTTAACCAAATAAGATTGTAGTATCCATTAGTTTATATATGACATCAACAAAGCTTAAATATTGCTTATAAACAGTTAAATACAAAGAACGTATAAAAAAAATAACAATTTCTCACTAAGACTAAATATTGTAGTTATATACACCCACAGAAATTATTTTAACACTATACCACATAGTTAATTCATTCATTGTCCGTATCATTCTATATTGTATCTACACATGAATCGAGCATACTTATCTAATTATCATACATACAGTTGAATTGAGCATGCAAATCAATCATACCTACACACAGATTGAGCATGCCTACACAAGAATCGAGCTTGCTTACACATGAATCGAGCATACCTACACATGAAAATACTATTGTGTAGGAGTTCATATGCAGTATAGTAAAGACAAATACGAACACACATAACATTTTACGCTATACACCAACACATAAAAATACTATAATAAATAGTTATCATATTGTAGGAAACAACAAAATAGTATCAATCAACAACAATACAATGTAGGTAAACTGAATCGAATATGAATGTAGCTGACAATATTTAATAAAAAAACAAAATTAGATTGATGCTAAAAAAAACCCTAACAGTTTCCCCAAATTAGTAACTCTTATACTTGAAATATAAGAAACCTTAATCCTACACCATAAGCTAATTAATCCTACACTATAACACATACCAAAACAAAAGTAATAAAAAAGAAAACACAGGTTGTGGGAATCGATTTGAATAAAAAACAGTAATAGTATACTCAAATCAGTAAATAAAATAATCGATTATGTATTAGTTTGTAGGACCATGGAATCACTTATACAAACAAATATACAATCAAAACCCAAAAAAAAATCGAAAAAAAACCCTAACCTTTGCCGCGATGATACTACCACACCTTAAATCGATTTCTTTAAGTGTTCTTCATATATTTGTGCACTAAATTTCAACAAACTAACGCATATTTCATGAATTGATAATAATATTGAGGAGTGTTGGGTTGAGTTGATTAAGATAATAAGGCATGAGGCATGAATAGAGGCATCTGATTCAGATAGTTACGTTTTCTATGATTGTGCCTACACACAAATTACAATTATACCCTTTTTACTTTAAAATATGTTATTTACATTTCTTAGTAATTACAATTCTGCCACTCCAGATTTCTACCATTGATTACATCTCATCAACGGCTACAATCCACTTCTCGCTGTAGTATTACTTCTCGCATGAACCATCCCCCACACATTTAAGTACATATATATATACATATAAGTATATAGGGGATGGATCTTGCGAGAAGTATTATTACAACGAGAAGTGCGAGAAGTGAAGCTATAACTCCATTAATCATTAGTTTCACTCCATTTCATATAATTACATATATATATGTAGGTTGGTTGTATTTATGTCTTAATTACACATTCAAACCTACCTACAAACATATAAATGTACCGAGCCACATTCAAACCTATGTACTTACACACATACAAACATACATACACATATACAAACTTACGTACATATATACAAACATACGTACCTACACACATACATATGCACCTACACAACACACCTACACATAAGAAAAGGAGTGAAATTAGGGATTAATGGAGTTACACCTTCACTTCTCGCTGTAAAAAAAACTTCTGAAATGATCCAATACCTATATATAGGTTGAGGATCATAAGAGAACCCTTTGAAAATTTAGAATTTTGAGAACCATTTTTGGACTACAAAAATAAACCTCTAAAAAATATTTAAAAACTTATAAACCAAAAAAGAATTTTTTTTTAAAAGTGAAAAAAACTAAAACTCATATATGTCATTCTATTTTCATAAAAAACAAAAGAAAAAGAAAAAAAATCATGTTATAAAAATGTGTATAATTTCCTTCAATCTCTGGGTACGTAATGTACACATATGTACATTATCATTTACCTTAAACTGTACATATGTGGTCCCAGTCCCCAATTGATCATCATGAATTGCATCACGTACGGGCCTTCGAGCAACGATCATTGTGCCTGCATGCACGAGTATGAGATGTAGTCGACGAAGGTGCGAGCATGCTCGAGTATGAGTATAGTATAGTATAGTATAGTATAGTATAGTATAGTATAGTATAGTATATAGTATAGTATAGTATAGTATAGTATAGTATAGTATAGTATAACGTAATATAACGTAATATAAAACAATATGACATATTCTAACGTAACGTAGTAGCATTAGGATTGAAAGGCTCATTCCTAATCGCGCGCCACCAAAGGCGCAACTCGTTGTCCGGGCTCTTGTGGATGCTATGTGTGTAGATCGGTTGTCGGACCTCATCCTTGGTGTACAAGCTAATCGCCACGAAGAACTCCTCTAATGAAAAGTACCGATCGACCCCAAACATGCTGAAGCAAATCTCCCACGCATGACCCTTCGGCCCCGGAACTCTCATCCATGCCTGTTTCACGCCCGCCGTCTAAAATAAAATTAACATTTTTTTGAATATATGTGAGTAATTAGTAGTCGGTAAATCGAGTTTGACATGATAACTAAAAAGTAAATACGTGAAACGGAATATAGAGTAAACCTCTAGCGTAAGCTCCAGGTGCGTGGGGGTGGTTCATGTTAAATAACCTCGACCGCGGTGTATCGTCTCCAATATACTTGGTCAACCTATTTGTTGCGCCAACAGTATATATAAAATCTTGGCATAGATGGTGTTCAGCCGAGGAGTCAGAAGCCGGAGCTGCTGGAACCAGTCGTTTTCGATTCTCCAGACCTCAAACTACGTGTGCGGGTAATTTACAAACACCTCATCCCCCTCAATCGGGATCGGCGTGTAACACCCTGGCTAAAGCGGAAACGCCTGAGTGTGACGTACAGATTGCTCAAAACACATGTGTCACTATTAAGTGACAGTATTATCATTAATTAATTTAAACATCAAGTACACAAGTTTGTAACAAGAAATACACGGAAAATACAAGAACAATTTATCAACTTGTCAATTTATTGAAATACCCTAAGTTCTAATGTCTTCTTCTTGTGTCAACTTCCAATAGATGTACCTGTAGCATATATATAAAATAATGTCAACTAAATGAATAGTTGGTGAGTTCACACAAGTTTGATATAAGTACATAAAAATCATACAATTCCATGGGCAAGTGTAAATGAGCAAGTAAAGTCCTTTCCAATTAGGATTTTGCAACAACGTACTCAGATAAGCACAAGTAAGGTCCTTTTCAGTTGGGATTGTGCACCAACGTACTCGGATAATGAGGCCCTTTTCCACTCATAACAACAAATGTCTTAAGCGCAAAGGGGAGCTTATGATCATATTTAATGAGGAAACCATGAGCACGTAATCTTTGAGCAAGTAAGAAAATAAACACACAAGTCCATATAACGAATTGTAGTTTGTAAATAATGAATAAAAGAAATTGTAATTTGGATAGGATATATATGCTACTCCCAAAACTAGTAAAAGAGTAAAGAGGGGGTGTGAGAAACTCACTTTTGAGATTTAAGCCAAACATGAAATGACAACCGAAAGCACTTAGAGAAAATGAACGATCGAACCTCACTAACTTTGAAATGGAAAAAATAAAGAAATAATTCTCTTGAACTTTTCAAAGAGTGGTGCCATAATTTCTAAGCTGAAATTCATTGGCGTTGATGTAGTACATACGTCCTTGCGCACCCTTGCTGGCTTGATTCACTTGATTTTGCTTGGCTTGGTTCAGTTGAGGTTGAAAAGCTTGGGTGGGTTGGGCTTGATCATCTTGGGCTTAACGTCATTTGTCAATAGTAGACTAAAAAAGGAATTTAATCCTTTATGCAACAATAATCGTAGGTTTTTCCACGTCTTTCACTTCTCGCTCAAGGGTCCTTTGGTACTAAACACTAGGACTAGCTAGCTCGCTTTAACTGTCTTTTTGCTACCACATTCATTATTTCAAGTGAGTAATCACATCCCATTTTTCCTATTTTTGTTTTGGGGGCACTATTCGTATTAGGCTATTTACTATTATTATATTATCTCATTTAAACACAATTTCCTTATTTGCGTGGTTGTGATATTGCTCGATTCATTGTTGATTGCAATTTTAATTATGTGTTTACTGCTTTTATGGTTGGTTGGTATCTCATCCTCATCCTCTAGTATGATCATACTCCGTCCGATTAGACATGTCCGTAATCTAGTGGCATGATTGAAAAGACACTTATAATTGTTTATATTAATTGATGTCATTCACATACGCAAGAAATTGCTTATTTCTCATTATTATTATATTTATACTAAACCGTGGTTACTCGCTCAACATGTGTTGTTGACAAATTATATTTACGCATAATGTAGGTTGTTACATGAAGTGAATTAAAGTGAAGAATTAGTTTGGACTTTAGGCTAAAATTATAAAAGTTGAAATGTTGTTGTAATTCCTTTTGATTAAATGTTTTGTTTACTTTGATATGAATGAAATTAATTAGATATTGACACTTATTATTAATTTAGTGTCTTTGAGCTATGATAAAAATTATATCGCGCCCCGGCATGTTCCGCCGTTAGGTTGGGGTGTGACACGGCGGGTGCCGTGCCCGCCGCCTCCTCTGTGGCTGGTTGTAACATTCGTTAATTTTCAAATCCAAAAACCCGACACAGTTTAAAAATTCGGTTTTTTTTATAAAAATACATATAAGTACGCATATATATATATATATATATATATATATATATATATATATATATATATATATATATAGGGTGAGGATCATAAGAGAACCCTTTGAAAATTGGAAACTTTGAGAACCATTTTGGACTAATAAAATAAACCTCTTAAAATATTTAAAAAATTATAAAACAAAAAAGAAAGAAAATTTTAAAAAAGTGAAAAAAACTAAAACTCTTATATTTCATTCCTGTTTCATAAAAAAAATCGTGTTATACACATTTGTATAATTTCATTTAATCTTTGGGTACGTAATGTACATATATGTACATTATCATTTACCTTAAACTGTACATATGTGGTCCTAGTCCCAAATTGATCATGAATTGCATCACGTACGGGCCACCGAGCAACGATCCTTGTGCCTGCATGCGCGAGTATGAGGAGATGTTGTCGACGAAGGTTCGAGCGAGATTGCAATGCGTCCGCGTCAGGAGGCACTGCAAAAAAAAAAAAAAAAAAAATCTCGGAGGCTGAAGTGGTCAGCATGCTGAACACACACCTGTACTGACGAGGCTATCAGCCTGTGGAGGTAACTACACAACGGAGTATAGTATAGTATTAGAGGTGGCAATTTGTATGGGTTGGGTTGGATTAGGGTGATGGGTCAGGATGGGTATAGGTTAGGATGGATTTTTTAAAAAGGTTAGGATGGATAAATGTCAAGATGATTTAAGTTAATCCAGCATGACCCATGTAAAAGTTAAATTACAAAGGGTTTCAAAAACACCTCAAAATATTTAAAAAAATTAATAAAAATATAATAACTTAAAATATAAATAAAAACGAAAAATGTAAAACAACTAAAATGTTTCCTCCATCGTCCTGGCTCATTAAAAAAACCCGAGAAATTTTGTTTTAGCATTAAGGTTAAGTTTAGATCTTAGGTTTCGGCCTTTTCAGTTACTTTGTTTTGTTTTGGTTGGTATTTTCTTTTTCATTTCAGTTTAGGTTTGGTTAATATTTTTCGTTTTGGTCGGTTTTTTCGGTTTCAGTGTTGTTTCGTTTTAATCAGTTTTTTTGGTTTCATTTTGTTTTTTTTGTTTCGTTGTGATTCATTTTGTTTTGTTTTGGTCGGCTACGTTTAAGCTTTTTTGTTTCGTTTTGGGAAGCTTTTCGATTGCACTTCACTTTTTTTCGTTTCATTTTGGTCAGTTTTCCAGTTTCATATCTCGATTTTTTGTATCATTTTAGTCGTTTTTATATTTCGTTTTAGTTTTTTGTTTCGTTTTGGTCGGTTCGGTGTTTTTTATTCGTTTTGGTCAGCTTTTCGATAGCATTTAGCTTTTTTTTGTTTCCTTTTGGTAAGTTTTTCAGTTTCATTTCGTTTTTTTTGTTTCGTTTTAGTCGTTTTTCTATTCCGGTTCAATTTCGCTTTGATTTTTTTGTTTCGTTTTGGTAGCTTTTCGGTTTCATATTGTTTTTTTGTTTCGTTTTGTTCGTTATTCTATTTCGATTTAGTTTCGTTTCATTTTGGTCGATTTGGTGTTTTTGTTTAGTTTTGGTCAGCTTTTCGATTACATTTCGTTTTTTTGTTTCGTTTTGGTCAGTTTTTCGGTTTCATTTCGTTTTTTTGTTTCGTTTTGGTCAGTTTTTCGGTTTCATTTCGGTTTTTTTGTTTCGTTTTGGTCATTTTTCTATTTCGGTTCTGTTTCGTTTCGTTTTTTTTTGTTTCGTTTTTGTCAGCTTTTCAGTTTCATATCGTTTTTTGTTTCGTTTGGTCGTTTTTCTATTTCGATTTAGTTTCGTTTCAGTTTTTTTGTTTCATTTTGGTAGATTCGGTGTTTTTGTTAGTTTTGGTCAGCTTTTTGGTTGCATTTCGCTTTTTTTTTTGTTTCGCTTTGGTCAATTTTTTGGTTTCATTTCGGTTCTTTGTTTCGTTTTGGTTGTTTTTCTTATTCGGTTCAGTTTCATTTCGTTTTGGTCATTTTTTTGTGTTTCGGGTGAGTTTTGTTTCGCACGTGATAGTTTGGATATTTTGAATTAGATAAATTTTGGATAACTTGGATATTTTGTTTTAACCCATTTTAACCTATAGATGAAATTCACTTGTATATTTTCAACCCATCTTGACCTCTTTGAAAATTTTTTTTTATCCTTCATGACCCATTTAACTTTTAAGGTTTATCTATCTTGACCCAAAACAACCCATTTGGGTTGGGTTTGCCACCCTTATATAGTATAGTATAATATAACGTAATATAAAGCAATATAACGTATTCTAACTGTTTGGTCAATATTAGTTGGTTTGTACTTAGTTTTGCGTTTGGTTTTGTATCGTGTTGTGTGCGTGTATATGAACCGAGATCCTTGTGATCTTGGTGGGCTTTGGGCTTGTAATGGACTAGGTTGTAGTCCCTATACATAGACATATTGTATGTAGGGTTAGGTTGGCCGTTCATTAGTATTATTGAATGTGTGTTTGTGTAACAAATTATTTAAGCACCCGACGTTAATTATGCGTGTTTTGAAGCATCCCGTGTGTTCTTTATTTGCTTAATCGATTGCCTTGAATCATCTTGTGTTATATTCCGCAATAACATCAAGATCGTTGATATCACATTGGAAGATCCGTTCTAAGGACTTACAAATAGTATCAGAGCCTATTGACATAATCTAAGCTCGGTTGTGTTATCAAAAGATTCAAGGTTTTTTGATTCGTTGGTTATATTGGTGATTTTGTTGTTTGTGTTTGTTTTTCGGGTAAACAGTGCATCGTAGTAGAAGAAGAGGTATTTTTGGTCAAGGATTGAGTGTGGTTTGGAAACAATTCAAATCCCATAAAACTCGGGATTTAGTTGCTACCAGATCCAATCAGTCAAACGTGTTCTCGGGCATTTTAGACAGTTTTCGGGGTTATTTGCGAGTTCTCGGCCAAAGACTCTGGGCGCTTGAACAAATTTTCATCGTTTTCGTCTTTGTTTGTGTGTTCTCGGTTAATTTCAAGCGTTCTCAGGCAAAGTTGATAGTTCTCGGTCACATTTCAGAGTTTTCGTTCAGATTTAGTTGTTCTATGTTAAGTTTGACTGTTTTCGGTCAACACTAGTTCTAGGTCAACGCATGTTCTCGGTCATTAGGTGTTCTCTGACAATTTTCAACGTTCTCGGCTGGACTACACTTGGGCCTTATCTGTTTGGGCTTTAAAACGATGCTTGGACATTACTTACTGCACCAATACTATTATTATTGTTAAAATGGACCAAATAACTAATGGTAATGGGTCAACAAATGCTACACTACATCAAGAATTTGACTCCATCATGGGAACTGCTACTCGCATACCTCGTCTACTATCACATGAGGGGTTTAGCAAGTGGAAGTTCAGATTTGAGAAATACGTTAATATGTTAGATGCCAAGGTTTAGAGAAGTATCGTTAGAGGTCCTCAAGCTATCACATACCAACATGAAAACTCTGAGGAAGTTGTTGTGAAACCTGTTGAACTGTACGATGATGCTGATTATGAAAAAAATGGAAGAAGATGAAAAGGCACTTTCAACTTTGACTATGGCACTCTCACCTGAGATTGACTTGGGATTTAGAGAACTACAGTCTACTAAGGCACTATGGGAAGCCTTGATTGAAGTGTATGAGGGTAATGTGCACACGAGGAGGAGTCGTCAAGATCTCTTGCGACTGAAGTTTAACATGTTTAACCACATTATAGGAGAGTCGTTGGAAACTCAGCTGCATAGGTTCATAGCCCTTGTGACTGGGATGAGATATGCAAATATCAATCTAACAGCCGCTGAAATAAACAATAAGCTGGTAAACTACCTGCCTCAAAGTTGGGAAATGAATGTTGCTGAATTAAGAAGACGAAAGATCTCAACAGGCTAACACCATCAGAAGTTATGGCAATCATTAAGGCTTGTGACATGGATGACAAGCAAGGTTCCATAAACCATGCAAACTCTTACAATGCAGCTGGCTACAGTGCTGCTTCCAACAATGCACTCATTTTAAAATACAGCTTCTCAATATTCAAAGCTACTCAAGGGCAACCTAATCAGCAGTATCAACCTCTGTACAACTTCTCAATGTTCAAATCCGCTCAGGGTCAATTCTCTCAAGATCCACAGCAACCAGCTCCAGTGTTCTTCCCCAAACTGCTCAACCACCTGCTGCTACCGTTAAACCTCAAACATTTGTCTCTTCATCTAATCAGGGTTCCACTCAGATTCCTCCAATTTCAAGGGAAACTCAGGAAGACGTTGCTTTAATGGAGGGGTTCATGAATTGCTACAACCCCTTTCTTGCTGGAGATCTGGTTCAACTAGTAGTAGCTGTTGAGCTTGATCAAATTCATCCTCATGATGTAGAAGGAATGGATATCTCTTGGCAAATCGCCATGGCAGTGTTTTGTGCAAAAAATTTTACTAAGAGAACAGGCAGAAACAATTGAAACATGCCAACTAATCAGAAGGTGGGTTTTAACAAGGATACTATGAGGTGCTACATCTGTCACGAGCCAGGTCACTTTGCTCATGAATGCACCACCCCAGCGAAGGAGTGAAACATGGAAAGGGCGCTGGTTCCAGTGGGAAATGCTAGGGGAGAAAACGAGACAGGTACTACTGAAGGTGAACGGGGTATGGTAGCTCAACAATTCTCCTGGAATAATCAGACTGCCAACTTCGCTCGTGTTGAAAGTGTTGAATAAGAGAATGCAGCTGAGGAACAAGTTAAGGAGCTTCAATTTGCTTTCATGGCCTTCACTCCCTCCAACTCATCCAAGGTAAGTTCTCAACTATGTTCTCAAGTTTACATTAATAAAGTAGATCTCTACAAATCTCATAATAGTAACTTGCTTAGAGACATGAAACAATAAAATCTGAAAATTTTGCTCTTAGAAAAATGAAAAAGCTTTCAGAGATAAAATTGAGGCATAGAAAATGTATTTTTCTAAACTTCAATCAGATTTTAGTATAAAATGCTGTCATCATCTAGATGCTAAACAGAAAATTGTCGAGTTAACTACTGAACTGGAAGCATCAAACTTAGAAGTTATTAATTTAACTGATAAATTTAAAAGTGTTGAACTAGATTTTAAAAAATTCGAAGGCTCTATTACTATTGTTAACTCCATGATTAAGAACCAACTATGGTGAAAAGAAAATGCTGGTGAGGGATCAGATACAGTTCTGTACCCCTTACATACAACAAGAATTACACCGGTCTTCCTCTTACCAAAGAGCAGGAAGAAAGGGTAAAAATCATGAAATATGGTAAGAATAATGAGAATGGCAAAGATACTCTTGATTCAGTGAAAGCTACTGAGTCAACCTCAGGGATGAATGATACTAATGAGTTTACTTTACGTGCAGATGAAGTAATTGTCGAGGATTGGATTGATGAGGATGATATTTTGCCTATTTTGAATAATAAAGACATTAATTGTGATGTTTCTTTAAAATTACCTGTTTTGAATTCTGTTATTCCGACTGTTTGTGTGGGCTCTGGTTTTAAGAGCAAAGACAATTGTGTGGTTGGTCAGTTAGCACTTTGACCTCTGGTGATGTGGTTTTTAATAAGTTTAAAAATACAAAAAATTCTAATAAATACTCTTCGCCTAAATTTGTTAAAGTGGGATGCTCTAATGATAAAAAAAGTGATAAACAAAACAATGTGTCGAGTAGTAAATATCAGGCAAAGCGATCTGAAACAAGCCCAGATAAGGAGTTGACCACAATGAATTTCATATAAAACGTCAAACGTGTTTTAATTAAGGCACTCCTGGTCATATTGCTAGAAATTGTCCACACCGTCCATATGTCCCATATTATGGATTCTATCAGAGGAATATGCCTCGTAATACCTATCGACGAGAGTTCAGGTATCACCATGCTAATCCCTCTGACGTTGATTGGAACAGAAACAAATCTGGTAGGTTTAGTCCTCATCAGACCAAGCTTAACATGTTCTAAAGGTGGTAGAAACTGTGCTTCGGTCTCAAAAAACAACTCAGCTTCTGGACCGAACAAGTTATAAAGACAAATTCATCTGTGTCTCCCACTCGTAAAACAGAGACTAAGCCATCAATTCGTACAAATAACAGTAAATCTTATAATGGTAGACACGAATGTTGCCTAAGTCTCCAGTGAAAAGGGCATTTAATTCTATTTTGGATAATTGGGAAGATATGTTATGGCAACCCGCGACAAGTGTAGAAGAATCAGGTTCACCCAGTGTTACTATGGACTGGGTACTAAAGTCTAATTGATCTCGCACATCATGCAGGAACAGCTATGGAGGAATATTATCAGACCTTGGTATGTTGATAGTGGCTGTTCTAGGCATATAACAGGAGATATTTCTCAGCTACACGACATTCAAATCTTTAACGGTGGGTATGTTTCCTCTACGAGAGGAGAGAAAGGGAAGATTACTCAAAAGGGTACTGTAAGTAACGGTGCTCTAAATTTTGAAAATGTTAAATTTTTTCCTGAGTTGAAACACAGTTTGCTGAGCGTTTCTCAGATTTATGATAAAGGTTTTTCAACTCATTTTAGTAACAAAGAGTGTTTGATTTCGAAACCTGGTATCATCATACCAGAAGATTGGGTTCTAGTTAGATCACAAAGAAAAGATAATTCTTATGTGATCGACATGAACAAAACGTTATTGATGAAATAACATGCTTGTTTTCAAAAGTGTTAGAACATAATGCCATGCTTTGGCATGGTCGTCTTGGTCATGCAAACATTAAAAATCTAAATCGTCTTGCTAAAAACGACTTGGTGCGAAGTTTACCCTTCAAAGATTTTGTTACTATTGAAAAATGTGTGGCTTGTGCCTTGGGTAAACATAATCGTAAAACTCATAAGCCAAAAATCGTTAACACCATTTCATCAGTTTTTCAGTTGCTGCATATGGACTTGTTTGGTCCCGTTCATGTTTTGAGTCTTTCTCGTAGCTCTTATTGTCTTGTAATTACTGATGATTACTCACTCTTTACTTGGGTGTTTTTCTTGTCAAATAAGAGTGAAACTACAGAATTGATTAAACGCTTCATAGTACTTATGAAGAATCAGCTCAACTTAAACCTGAAGGGTATTCGATGTGACAATGACACTGGATTAAAGAATTCTACATTAAATTACTTATGTGCCGAAAAGGGAGTGTTTCGATAGTACAGTTCAGCTCGGACACCGCACCAAAATGGCGTCACTGAACGAAGGAACTGAACTCTTATTGAGGCGGCAAGAACTATGCTGTGTGATTCAAAGCTGCCACTATTTTTCTGGGCTGAGGCTGTTAATACAACATGTTATGTTCAAAATCGAGTACTGATCACCAAGTCTCAAATAAAGACTCCATACGAGATTGTATATGGTCACAAGCCCACAGTTGCACATTTTCGGGCGTTTGGGTGTCCGTGTACTCTGCTGAATCTTGAATCGACTCCAAAGTTTGGGGCCAAAGCTGATGATTGTTATTTTGTTGGGTATGCTGATCGTACTGCCTACAGAGTCTACAATAAGTCCACTAAGAAAATAGTGGAATCGTATGGCGTACGTTGGTTGGAACAGAATGAGATGGATGCTCGTGTTGGTCCGACTGGTTGTTCGATTATAATGAACTCTTTAGACCTTTCAATGTGTTTCCAGTTATCGATATAGAAATTTTCGGTGCTGATGTTTTATATTCTGTCAACGAGGAAGAAGACTTACCTGCTGTTTCTCATATATCTATAGTTCTGTATGATGACCCCTCAGAATCACCGGATACCACTCGGACATTGTCTGACAATCAACAAGAAAAGGTTACCGAAACTGTGTCTTCACCAACACCAACAAAAAATGCCTCATCAGTTGAGGGGGAGAGTCCAATTCGTCAAATTTTCAGAAGCACTTTATTCCCAGATGCCATACCAAATGAATACATCGCCAGTACCTCATACTCATACAGTACGACAACATGGATGGGAAAACCCTCTCATTGAAATCCTTGAAGATCTATCAAACTTACCATCCGCCAACTCTGTTCCCAATAATTCAATTCCATCAAGAATTCAACAAGATCATCCAATTGACAATGTCATAGGTCATATTGAAACAAGCGTGTCCACCAGAAGCCAGACCGGACACATCAACAACTGTTTGTTCTCTTGTTTCATTTCTCAGATGGAGCCGAAGTCAGTTGAAATGGCAATACAAGAACCAAGCTGGGTGGATGCTATGCATGAGGAATTAAATCAGTTTGATAAGCTCAAAGTTTGGAGATGGTTGAGCTGCCCATTGGAAAGAAAGCATTAGATACAAGATGGGTTTTCTGAAACAAGCAAGATGACACGGGAGTTATTGTTCAAAACAAGGCATGGCTCGTCGTTCGTGGTTTTTGTTGGGATGAGAAAAGTTCTAAGTGAAGATTGGAATCTTCGCAACCTCTCTGAAATTGGCTAAGTATGAATACCGAGCACACTTAGGCCTCTAAGCAAGCTTTTACTTATCCTAGCAAGGTATTTTGCCTTTCGGGCAAGGTTATTTTCTTGAAGTCTTCTATAGTGTTACTCTGAGCAGGGTTCACTTTGTCTAGCAATGTTGTTCTTCAAGCCAAGCAAGGTTTGTTTCCTAGAAAGATCTTCACCAAACCAAGCTAATGAAGCCAAGTATTTTGGAATATCTAGCAAGGTTTGATTAATAAACAGTGGTCCCAACAAGCATGAAGAAAGTTGATCAAGAATTATATTAAGGACTTTCTCTAGCAAGGTTCAACTCCGAGCAAGCTACAGTGCTACCATCACAAGTCCACAGTGTTGTTACCAGCACACTTTAGTTTGTTCAATAAGTTATTTATTAACTAAGAGTTGAAGGGATTTCTGAAGAACAAGTTTTCTCGTAGGATCATTTCGAGCAAATTTTGCTATGATCAAGAGCAGGGGCGGAACTACAGGAGGGTCAAGGGGGTCCGTTGACCCTCCGACCGACCAAAGTATGTGCTAACTGGTGTACTTGATGGGATAGGATTGTTTGTGTTTTGAGTCGTTTGACCCTCTAGATTGTCTTCCTATAGTATTTAAAGGTTGAAAGAAAATATTGAGAATGCACTTTTACGAGTTTTTTCCGTCAAGCTGGCGTTTACGTTTTGCTCCGGCGAGTTTGAAATACAGAAGAGAACGAAGAAGATGAGTAGGTTATTAAAGCTGATTCTAAATATTTTAATATTTTCATGACTTATATAGGCTTTCATCTTTCTTTATACAACCTGATTAATTTAATTGGCCCAATAATCAAAGTAATATCTTTTATTTATATTTATTTTTTCACTATGATATATATTTTAACAAATGTTTCTCCCCTCTGTACTTATTAGAAAATATGATTAATTATTAAGTATGATTATTTCGATTCAAGTATAATGATTTCTTTTATCTTATTGTTTATATTTTATATTATTTTATTTGATAATTATTATTAAATTTATTTTTTATGTAAGTTTATATTATTAACTTGTTTGAGTAAGTTATTATATACTCTTTCCGTCACATTAAAAATATTCATATTTTCTTTTTTATTTATCAAATTACAAAAGTCCACTTTTAAAACTTATTATCCAATTTTCAAATTTACTCTTAAACACACACAAATAACATTAATAAAAAATATTGATTGACTCAATTTTCAAGGACATTATTGTCATTTGATAAGCAAAAAAAATAATCATTCGATCAAACTTAAACTTTGTGTTTTTCAAACCATGACACTTAAAGAGAAACAAAAAAAAGTTTTATTTATGTCAATTATTTTATATAATTGTATGTCATAAAATCCAGACTTAATGAAATCTTGATTATCAAAAAAGCACAACTATAAATAAATCAAGAAAACAAAATAAATGAGGTAATATATTAGTGTGGTTTTCTGAAAAATAAGTTGGCAAGACCAGAGGGGTTAGGTCGGAACTCGGAAATAAGGATGGATATACGTTGCTTTGTATTGAATATAAAACATTACTATTACGACCCTCCAGTTTAAAACTTCTGGTTCCGTCACTGATCAAGAGTATTGAAGTCTTCTAGGAGAATATTTTCCATGGAAAATATTCTAAGTAAAGTCTACCCGGAGAACTATTCCCCATCACACTTTGGTTACCAGGTCTTCTCAAAGAAGACAAAAGCTTCAAAGCTTACTCGAATACCTGTTTTATACTTAGAATATTTTGTAATATGATTTTCTGATTATGTATCAATCATTAGGGTTTCTAGAAGGACGGACAACTATCAAGGTGGCAGGCCTATAAATAGAATAATTTAAGGCACGCCTCCTAATACCCTTCACAGACCTTTTAGACAACCTGAAATATTCCTGAAGAGCGATTGTGACGGCTGTCATAAGAATTGTACGGATTAAACATTCCTTACAGAAACCCTGATTGATTTGCATTTGTATGATCTTTCTATAAATGGAAATCTATTGAGTTGATATTTGTGTTTGTTACATTTATGTCTGATAAGCAACAATTATTGTGTTATTTATTCCGCCTTTAACATATTAGTGTTCTTACCTTAAATAGTAGGCCGTCAACCCTCTTGTCGACACTTAACTGTGTGGATTGCGACATTAGTTGTGTAAGTGATATATCCTATTAGAGGGACCGAAAAGTGGTATCAGAGCTTTGTTGCTGCTATTAAGGTCAAGAACTGTGGCAGATCTGAAGAAGACGAATGACGTAAGTAGAATACTGTTTCATTGAAATATGACGTCAGCTGCTCTGTTCTTCATTTCCTTCTAGATCTATAATAATTGGGTGTTTTTTCTCTATTTTGAATTAAATTTTTAATTTTTACTCTAGATCTTGCTCTAATCTAACCAGATTCATCAGATTTGAAGATTTTATCTACATATCTGATTAATTTTTAAGAAAATTTTTAAATCTGTTTAAGATTGTCAACTGCTTTTCTCTGTTTTTCAAATACTTTTAAAAAAATCACAAAAATATGTCTGGACACGACGAGCAAAAAGTCACGACTAACAAAATACCAAGATTATATGGACATCATAACTTCATAAAATGGAAAGTTCTCTTTGAAGCCGCAGTATGTTATAATGATGTGGACATGTGGAATTCCTTCAAAAATGGACCATATGTACTTGATGGAACAAATACCAACCAAGCAGTTGAAGTAGGAATGAGAAAAGTGGATGATATAGCTCTTGCTATGTTGAATTAGGGCTATCTTGGGAAATTCTGACTAAGGTGGCTCACCATGCCACTGCTAAAGCCATGTATTATGCCATTTTGGAAATGTTTGAAGGAAACTCAGAATTGAAGAAAATCAAGAAGGAGAGGCTTAAGCAGCAGATTGATAGATTCAAATACAAAGATGGTGAGAGGCTGAAGTCAATATTGGAGAGATACCTGACAATAGTCAATGATATCTTACTTGAACACAAAGCTATTGTCATCTCTGTCAAAACAATGGTACACTGCAAGCAAGTTTATCAGGAAAAAACCAAATTATGATGAACTAAAGCTTGATGATGTGTTCTACTTTCTTCAAGCAACAGATATTTAAATGATAGAGAATGAGATGATTAGGGAAGATAAGCCCTGTTTTCAAACGACGAATGCACTTATTGTTCCAATGGGTAAATTTTCTACCAAGAACCAACAACAAATCTCAAATATTGAAGAACCAAGTGAGCATGGTGGTGAAACACAAAGAGGATTTGTTGCTGGAAGTTCTAGTAATCAGAATGGACAGTCAAGGTTTAATGTCCAGCTCATTGATGATAATGATTCTGCCTCTATGGCTAGTGGACATACACCTTATGTTGGTGGTAGTAGTGGTCAAGGGAGTGAATACCATGCCCTGTTTTCAATGTTCACAGATTCATATAATGCTTTTGTTGCCAAGAACATGATCCATACAAGTGTTGTTCAAGATGATCTTAAGCAGATTGATGCTGATGATCTGGAAGACATGGATCTTAAGTGGCAGGCTGCTATGCTGGCTCTTAGAGGCAAAAGGTTATTTAGTAGGACTGAAAGGTCTCTTGTGCCAGATCCTAATGAAAGAATAGGTTTTGATAAGTCAAAAGAAATATGCTATAACTGTTAACAACCAGGACACCTTGCAAGGGAATGCAATCAACCAAGAAACTTCCAAGGCAATCAATATCAAAACCAACAACCAAGAAATCAGTATCAGCAAGGACAGCAAAGAAACTACAACAACAATAACTCAAAGTTCAACAACAATTACCAACAGCCACAACAGAACAATCAACAAGTTATACCTCAGAATCCAAACTACTAAAGAAAAAACAATCAAAATCCTCCACATTCTCCCAACAACACCAATAGAAACAAGAATGTCAATCAACCTAGAAACCAAGGAAATGTGGCAGTTGCTGCTCAACAAGAAGGTGGATTTGACAGTAGTGATCATGTTGATGATATAAGCAAAGCAAATGTTGCATTGATAGATCAAGTGGGGAGTGAAGCTAGATCTTCTTCAACTCAGGTGCATTCAACCTCCACACTTGAATTACTTGAAAAAATTGATTCATTAAATTTGAAGTCAGAAAGCTTGAAAGTGAATGCTTCAGAAAGCAAAGTATGTTAAATGTTTATGAAGCAAGTGAGGTTACTTATGAAGAAAGAATCCAAAGTCTTGAGCAAGACTGCATAGACAGTTAAGAATCCAATCCATGTATGTAAGTGAAATTGAAGGTTTGAAAAAAAGGGTGGTTGAGCAGAAAGTGAGGTATACAACACTGCAAGTTAAAAATGAATTTTTGAAGAATCTGGTTTCAACTGGAAATATTTATAGCTTCCTGAACAAAATCATAGAAGAAGACAAGTATAAGGTTGTTCCTCCACCTTTTAACAACAACTATTCTTTGAAAGCTGATAAAGAGAAGAGGGAAGCATACCTTAATCAGTTCAGAGATATTTTTCATGAAAAAGAGGAATTCCTTGAAAATTACAAAATGGTTGAAGTGAATGAGAATGGAGATTTTGTTGTGAAAGATGAAGTGAAAGATGAAAGGTCTGTAGGGATTCAAGTGTCAGAAGATGACTTTGATGAAGAATGTTTAAATGTGGATGATTTGAGTGATCCCAGTGATCAATACTCAAGTGATGATGATTCCAAGAGAAAAAGAAATGGAAAACCAAGTTCCATTGACAAACATCCATTATTACCACCTCTCACACCAAGTTGAAGGAACATAAAGAACAAATGAAAAGGGAACATGTGTCTTTTGACATATGTGAATGTTCTATGATGGCAAAGGTGACTTATAATGCAGTAAGCCACCAAACAAAGAAATTTTAAGGAAGATAAAGACCAATGACAAAAAGAATGAGAAAGTGATTGTAGTAGTTGATGAGAAGTTGAAAATTAATTTAGGAAATCAAGTGAAGAGGAACAATACTCACAACAAACCTGAAGTTGTAATGAAAAGAAATACACAACCAATCAGGATTGCTACAAGAAATGATTCCAAGTCAGTAAAGTCTAATGATTGTGAGAAATCACCAAGAAATGGAAAGAAAAGTAATAAGGGTGTGTTCTCTAGAAAGAAGTCAAGAGAACTCAATGGTGATGCCGTGATGAGAAGTTTCTACTAAAAAATTGATTTGAACATCATGGTTTTCTTTAGAAACCAAGGAGTGAGGCTCAAGTGTCAAAAGAAACAGATGTGAGAAATGAAACAATTGGAAGGGATAATGTAGTTCAAGAATGCAAAAGCATAATTCCATATGTGAAAAGCCAATTGACAGTGGTTATGGATCAGATGAGTCTGATGGTTGTGAAATAGTTTATGATTATCCTAAGCCTATATTCAATCCTAATGCAACACTTGTCCATGTCACTGATGATCTGCAAGTTGATTCAGCTTGCATTTCATTATCAAACAGATCATTTTCTTTGATATGTGCAGGGACAGTCCACACTAGTCAATGAAGTATGGTATATGGACAGTGGATGTTCCAGGTACATGACATGTGACAAGAGGTCACTGGTTAATTATGAAGAGAAGTTTGAAGGCCCAGTAGCATTTGGGAGTGATAAGAATGGAGGAAAAATTGTGGGAAAAGGAATCTTGACTAATGGAAAAGTTACATTTTATAATGTATTTTATGTTGAAGGATTGCAATATAACCTTTTGAGTATCTCACAAATGTGTGACAAAGGTTATAAGGTTGGGTTTGATGATTCTCATTTATTTATTCTCAAAACCTGAGTTTGTGATTCCTCCAGATATGATTATGATAACGGCTCCAAGAAATGGTAATCTATATGAACTGAATATGAAGGATGCCATTTCAAGGGGTGGTACTTCTTTTGCATCCCTGGCCACTGAAAATGAGACCAAATTGTGGCACGTGAAGCTTTGTCATGTTAATATAAAGAACAAGAACAAACTTGTTAAGGGTGAACATGTAATTGGTTTACCTACTAGGGAGTTCAAACTTGATGACAATTGCATCTCATGTCAAAAGGGAAAGCAACACAAGTCATCCCACAAGACAAAGCCCATAAACTCAATTGATCAAGTGCTTGAAATGCTTCACATGGATCTCTTTGGTCCTGTGAGTGTTCCAAGTATTGGAAAGAAGAGATATTGTCTAGTGATAATTGATGATTTTCAAGATACACTTGGGTTTATTTCCTAAGTACCAAAGATGACGCTGCTGAATTAATCAAGAATTGTGTGACAAGGGTTGAGAATCAATTGGATGCAAGGGTATAGGCCACGAGAAGTGACAATGGGACTGAGTTCAAGAATGGGGTCATGAATGAGTTTTGCAATGAAAAGGGAATACTTCAAAAATTCACAGCTCCTAGAACTCTTGAACAAAATGGGGTTGCAGAAAGAAGAAATAGAACACTTATTGAGGCTGCATGAACCATGCTAGCAGTTGCTTTCTTGCCTGTTACCTTTTGGGCAGAAGCAATCAATACTGCTTGTTATGTTCAAAACAAAGTCCTTCTCAACAAAAGTCAAAACAAGACTCCTTGTGAGATTTTGTTTAAAAGAAAGCCCTACATCAAACTTCTCAAGCCATTTGGGTGCAAATGCTCACTTTTGAATACTAAGGATTACCTTAACAAGTTTCAATCTAAATCCTTGGATTGTTTCTTTGTTGGATATTCAACACATTCAATAGCCTACAGAGTCTATGTGAAAGACCATCTGAGTGTGATTGAATCTTCTGATATATTTTTCAATGAAAATAGTTCAGTATAGTTGATGGAGTTTCATGGATTTTTGATCTTGAGAAGTTAATCAAGTATTTCAAGATTTATCCTGAATACTTTGATGAAACTTTGTACAAAAAAAGTGTAATTGAAGAGAGTAATTATAAGAAGATGGATTTGGACAAATTATGGTCCAAGGTTGCTAGAAAAAGAAGTGAATACAAATTCATAAAGGATCATTCAACTGCTGAAAATGAACAAGTTCAAAATCCAGGACAAGATCAAGAACATGGTAATCAAGACAACCAAGAGGTTCAAGATGATCATGTCTTGAATGAGGAAGATCCTAGCAACCAAGATGAAATTCAAAGACAAGCTTCAAGAGAAGTAAGTTTTGAAGAGTTGTTTCAAAGCTTGAATATGGGAAACAATGGTGCATCTACCTCACAACCTAACAATGAAGAAGCACCTGAATTTCATCTTGCAACAACTGATTTGATCATTGATGAACCTGATCTCAATGACACAAATCTTGACACAAATTTGTCTACTAATGTGATTGTACAATCCTCTTATGTTGAAAGAAATCATCCACCTGAGAACATCATTGGGGATATCAATGAACGAGTTACAAGAAGTGCATCTGTATCTGCAAACATTTGTTTGTACTCCTGCTTTCTATCTCTAATTGAACCCAAGAACATTGTTCAAGCATTGAAAGACAATTGTTGGGTAGAAGCAATGCAAGAGGATTTGGATCAATTTAGAGACTTGCAAGTGTAGGAACTTGTAGACATGTCAAGAAACAGGTATGCCATTGGTACAAAATGGGGTTTTTAGGAACAAGAGGGATGAGAGAGGAGTTGTGATTAAGAACAAAGCAAGACTTGTTGCATTGGGATGCTTACAAGAAGAAGGGATTGACTTTGAGGAAGTCTTTGCTCTAGTAGCAAGACTTGAAGCCATAAGAATCTTTTTAGCTTAAGCTACCTCAAATAACATCAAAGTATTCCAATTGAATGTCAAATCTACTTTTCTAAATGGAAAAATAGAAGAGGAAGTGTATGTGACTCAACTACCAGGATTTGAGGACCCTGATTATCCTAACAGAGTATATAAGTTGAACAAGGATTTGTATGGATTACATCAAGCACCAAGAGCTTGGTATGGTGAGTTATCTAATCACTTACTTGATAATGGTTTCACAAGAAGAACTATTGACAAGACCCTCTTCTACAAGAAAAGAGGAAGAGATTTGTTTCTTTTACAAGTCTATGTGGATGATATCATCTTTGGCTCAACCAATGAACAAATGTGTCTGGAATTTGAAGAGGTGATAAAATCCAAGTACTCAATGAGCTCAATGGGAGAAATAAACTTCTTTCTTGGATTGCAAGTTCAACAAAAGGATGATGGTATCTTCATATGCCAGTCCAAGTATGTGCAGGACATTTTGAACAAGTTCAAATGTCAAGATTTCAAAACTGCTTTAACTCTGTTAGGACATGAAATGTCACATGTATGTCCCCAGTTCTATCAGGTTGGTTCAACATGAAACCAACGATCGTGAAACCAAGTTAACGTACTGAAAATGTCAAACGAAGCTGATTCGATCGAATCAGTGACTGATTCGATCGAACCAGATCTCATTCGATCGAACCAGATCTAATTCGATCGAACCAGGTCTCTTTCGATCGAACCATATCTCATTCGATCGAATGAGTATCTCATTCGACCGAATGAGTCTTCGGTATATAAACGTTACTTGGGAAATTTCACATGGAGAGAACAAAATACACACTCACGAACCAGCAGCCTACAGAAACTCTCTCGACTGTTCTTCGTGTTCTTGGTCGTTTCCTCCAATCCTAGGCGTCAAACCCCTTTAGGAATCGTACCTACGTGCCCGTTGATCACCACCGAATCACCGTGTTAGAGGATTCCGCACTCTAACACGTTGCCCCGTGAATCGTTGGGAAACCGAGTCCCGAATCGGTCCTACAAAGTGGCATCAGAGCTTAAGGTTCTTGATTCACGAAAGATTCGTGGTGATATTCGTGTTTTTCTCGTGAAAATCATATATTTTGCTTGAAAAATTTTCGAAATCAAGTGTTTTTGTTCTTGGTGTTCATTGTGTTCTTATCAAAAACTCATAAAAGTCATATATTTTGGTTTTTGATCTCAAGATTTGGTGTTAAAATTCCGGGTTTTAACAAGAACATTCATCGTGTTCTTCGTTTTTAAACGTTTGATCCATTTTTGTTTGGTTGGTTATTTGTTTAAGTGTTAATACACTTAAAAGAGTCATTTTTTGCTTCCAAATCAACTAGGATTCGTGTTATTGAATTTACAACCGAAAATCTGGTCAAATCTTCTAAGTTTGGAAATTCCATAAATCCCGATCGAACAAGTCGTATTTTTGGAACTCATTCGATCGAATAAGCCTCTTATTCGATCGAACCAGTTTGAATTTTGACCGAATCAGTTTTTCCCGCCGTGATCTGCGCCAAGTCCATTCGATCGAATCAGTTCATCCTTTCGATCGAACCTGATTCCAGTCGATCGAACAAGTCTCAGATTCGATCCACCTATTCAATCTCTTTCTTAGTCGACTGCCAGAACCCTTTCGATCGAACCGGACATCCATTCGATCGAACCAGTCACCTCATTCGATCGAACTAAATCGTATTCGATCGGATAAGCTTCGGAAGACCAGAACAGTGAATCAGTCAGTCATTCGATTGAATCAACACACATTCGATCGAATAAAGAGTACATTCGATCGAATCAATCACTTTCGATTAGAAGATCAAAGATTAAAGCAAAGAAGCAAACATGTCTACCAGTTCAAGTACAAACAAAAGGATCCAATCGATCCTTGAGAGTGATTCAGAATCTGGAAGCTTCAACAAGCCTCCAAAGTTGATGGCACTCAATGAGTTTACTACCTGGAAGACAAGATTCCAGATTCATATCACAGGTGTGAATCCTGGACTATGGGAAGCGGTTCAGACAACGTGGGTGCATCCTACAAACGATGATGGTGAAAGTCTGAGCTACTTTAGGCTGTCAGAAGAACAAAAGATAGCCTTTGATGCTGAAAAGAAAGCCTTCTCCTTACTGTCTCAAGCTCTCTCCAGCGATCTCTTCCATCAGTTTAACCAGTTCACAACAGCATCAACACTTTGGAACGCACTGGTTGAACGATGCGAAGGATCTGAGTCACTTAAAGAAATTCACGCACGGGAGCTAAAGCGTGAATTTGATTTGTTTGGTCCAGAATCTGGAGAAGACATTGAATCGTTGCTGTCACGGTTCTATCATCTTATGTCAGAGCTAAAGTCCTATAATGTCAAAACAACAGGGACTGAAAAGGTTAGATGTCTCGCTCAAGGACTCCCAACAAGCTGGAACACCTTCCTGACTGTGATGAGAAGAAGTCATCAATTGGAGACGATTCTTCTTTCTGACTTTATTAAAGAAATCAGACAGGAAGACGCTGAATTAAGAGCATCCTCCAGGAAACCCAGAGCAACATCTGACAAGTCACTGTACATGTCAAAATCACCAATGTCAGATTCAAATGACCATGCTCCAATGAAGACTGCGTTTGTCTCCTCAATGTCAAATCAATCTAAGGAGACCGAAACGAGATCTTCTGCACCACCAACATCAAATTCCGGACATTCAAGTTCTAAATCCGGACCCAAGTCAACTGAAAAGGCAACGTTAAACACTGAAGGCTTGGGAAAGGTAACGGTGGAAGTTTCCAAAGAACATATGGCAACGTTAGGCACAATAATTGAATCATACAGTTTAATGGTGGCTGGTAAACTTGGCAACAGTCATCTGGACAGCGATGACTATGAACAGCTAGATGAAGACGATATGGAACGCATCGACATAATGTGGGCACTTGGCAGCGCGTTCCGTAGGGCTAGAAAGTGGGCTAAGAAAACAGGCCAAGCTCTTTCAATCAACAATAAATCCAAGTTTGGATTTGATAAAACAAAAGTTAAATGCTACAACTGTGGCGAACTTGGTCATTTTGCCAAGGAGTGCTCTAAACCAAAGAGGGAAGGTCACCAATATCCCTTCCGAACTACTTCAACTTCATCTACTCCTGCCGCAGCCGCTGCAAATGTCAACAATGAGAGACAACTGGTCCCTCAGAATCAAACAACAGCGAACAACGCCAACATCAACAATGAAGCTGCTCTTGCTGTTCAAGGTGATGAAGGCGAGTCCTGGAACTTCAGCATTAACATGGCTGACATCAACATTGTGAATCAAGACTCAGAATCTGGGTCTGATGATTCCTCAACTGATGAAGAATACATTATCGAGGAGCTAGCTACTGAAGTAAATGAAGGAGAGCATGAAGCTGAGGTGTCATCAGTGGAGATTATGGAGGATCAAGAAAAAGAGTCAAATGTTCCTCAATCATCTCCAAGTTCAACAATTCCTGCAGAAGCTGCTACTGTTGAAGAAGTCAACAAGGTACTGTCAAAAGCAAAGTCTGCATCTTTTCTGGAAAGAGCAGGGAATCTTTACTTTGCGTTCATGGCAGAGACGTCAAATGATGCCAAGGTAAGTTCTAACCCTACTACTCCCAAACCAGAAAATACCAAATGTTTAAAATGTGAAATGTCTGAACAAGAAATTCATTCTCTGAAAGAGAGAATTGAAGATCTCGAGGCTTATAAACAAGCAGCCTCAAAATCTTTAATTGAACTGACTGACGCTCTTGCACAAAACAAGGCTTGGAAGCAGAAAGAGTCTGCTTTTAAAGAAAAAGTTGATAGCCTTAAGCGTCAGAACAAGGAATTGGAGATATGTGTTCTAAATCAACAAGATTCTATAAATTTTTATATCAATAAAAATAATGTCTTGAAAAAGGAAATGGAGAACACAAAAGCTGATCTTGAATCATTGACTTTCAAATTAAAAAGTTACTCCAATTCCTCTTATTTGCTAGAACACATTATCCCCGAGTTCCGGTGCAAAAAGGAAAGAGGTGTGGGATATCACAATGTCCCACCCCCAGTGCTGAACCAATTTGTGAGCACACCAGGAGCTGTGCCAGACGATGACTCAAATGTTAAAACACCCGAGGACACAAACCAAATTTCAAAGTCCAAGGGTAAAGAAGTCATTGACCCGGCTGCTGAGAACAAACCAAATGTTGTTGTCACAGACTTAGGTTCCATAACTAAGTCAGGCCCATCCACATCTAAATCAAAGGCAACAACAAGTAATTCTCAGAAGAACAAGTTTAATAATAAATCTGATAAAGTGCATGTGGAACATGGTACCCAGTTTGTCAGAGAGGGTAACTTTAATGAAAAACATAATTTTCAAAAACCACCTCCCAGACAAACTTCACCCCAAAATGTCAAATCAAAGGGGTACTATGGTAACAAACAACAACAAAGTTATTACTCTCCACCACGTCAAAGGGGGAGAAATTACTGTTTCTCATGTGGAGAGGTTGGCCATATAGCAAGATTCTGTTACAAGTACACGGATCCTAGATATGTCAAGTCAACTCCTATGAGGAGACCGACCGTTGACATTCAAAGTCAAACTCGGTCTCACACACCGCGGTTGGTTTCTCCTAGGAAACCTCAGTCAACCTCACCACACAGATCACCGAATCCCTCTAGCCCAAGTGTTTCCACTTCAACAAGTGAAAGTCAGTCTTCAACCAGTTATGTCAAACATGTTGAGAAGAAGACTGACAGTTGGAAACAAAAGAAAAACAACACTGTTGATAACAATGTCAAACCAGAAAACAGTGTTAATGAGGGTAAATGGATTGAATTGTTAATTCGTGATGATAATGGAAAACCCAAGACCATAAAGGCTTGGGTTTCCAATGATATTTAAACCTTTTACTTTTTGTGTGCAGGTTGCTCTGTATGATCCAAGATTCAACATGTGGATCATCGACTCAGGAGCTTCCAGGCACATGACTGGAAACATGAATCTCCTATCCAGTGTCAGACAGATAAAAGGAGGTGCAGTTTCCTTTGCAGGAAATCAAGGTGGTTACATCACGGCCCAAGGAATTGTTTCTAATAGGCGAATTTCGTTTGATAAGGTTAATTTCATCAAGGAGTTGGAGAACAACCTGTTGTCGATAAGTCAAATCTGCGACAAGGGTTTCAAAGTTATGTTTGATGATCGAGACTGCCACATCTTGGCTAAGGATTTCACCATTTCTGAAGACAAGGTTTTAATGTCAGCCGCACGCCAGAGTGATCTCTACATTCTGGATATGGCTAAGGCAGGGTCATCGTCTCCAACGGCGACATGTTTTGTGTCCAAGGCATCCGAACGTGATACTGTCATATGGCATAGACGGATGGGACACATTAATGTCAGGAACATGAACAAGCTTGTGCACAACAGGCTAGTTGAGGGAGTTAATCTGAGAAGTTTCCGTCTCCCTGATTCGTGTGTGCAGTGCAAAGCGGGAAAGCAAGTAAAAAGGTCCCACAAGTCTAAGAGTTTCCACTCGATTGATATTCCATTGGAACTCCTTCATATGGATCTTTTTGGCCCAATCAGCGTCAAAAGTATCTCTGGGCACTCATACTGTCTAGTGGTTACTGATGAACATCGGTGATGCTGCGTGGTTCTTCTTGTGCTAAGAAGCATTCATGGGCATTTAGCGTAACTGATCCTGACTCCATCATTTCAGTGTAAAGGCCAAAATTCAGTTGTCGACGTGTTTTGACACCCTGTTGAATGTCCCCTATAATGTTGTCTTGTGGATGATCACGTTCAGTCCTGACCACCGGATTGTCAGGAACGACAACATTTTGTTCCAAGTTAGTTAAGTTCGGCTCAGGAACTGGAGCGGTTGGTGCCTCTGAAGTAGACGTTAGAGGCTGATCTGCATTTGGCGCTTCTTGATTTGACGATGAAGGTTGTGGAGTAACCTGTGTCGGTGCCGATTGTACATCATCTGCTGGTGATTCATCTTCAGATTCAGATTCGGATGACTCTTGAACTTGCTCGCTAGACTCTGTGGAGGAAGACGATGATGGACCAGGATGAGGTGAAGATTGCTGTGATTCATCAGGAGGTGCATTTTGCGCCTCATACATCATCTGAATAGCAACCTCATACAAATTGAATGACTTGAACAATTTGTCAAAATCAAACAACCAGTCTTCTCCTGGCCCCTTGGCTGGTTCTGTATAGCGTTGAACGTCGACATGGTACCATTCTTCAACTAATTTTGTTGATCTGTTGAAGACCCGTTTGAGAGGTACACTGTAACCCAGAAAATAGCCGTTGATGATCTTCTCCTCGAACTTATTATCGACTTGCCTTTTAAGTAACGTGCAAAGAGCTCCAAATGGTTCCAGGTGCTCTAAATTAGGTCTCCGTCGTTGAAGAAGCTCGAAGCTTGTCTTGCCGTGGCGCTTAACAATGCCTACCCGATTCAATGTGAAACAGGCGTTGGCAATTGCCTCACTCCAAAACGTGACAGGCAACACTGAGTCTGCTAACATTGTTCTAGCTGTCTCGATTAACGTTCGATTTTTCCTTTCAGCAACCCCATTCATTTGTGGAACATACGGGGCACTGAACTCCTGAACAATACCTCTTTCTTTGCAGAAGTTTTCAACATTCGCATTCTTAAACTCTGTCCCGTTATCTGTACGCATTCTCCGAACCTTCAGATTGTACTGTGACTCAAGAGTTGTAACTAGCAGATTTATACACCCAAATGTCTCGGACTTTGCTTTCAAGAAAAATCCAAAAAGATTTTGTTTTTATAATTTTTAGGGGGAGAAAGGTTTCAAGAAAAACCAAAAACAATATAAAATACAAAAACCCAAAAACATCAAAAATTTTAAAATTTTGAGAAGTTGATCTTGTTACAAGAAAGATGATAGTACACAGACGCTATCATACTGAGACATCAAAAAGATTTTTATTTCTGTATAGCTTATTCTCATTTTCCTTATATTAAAAAAAAAAAAAAAAAAGTCACTATCGCTTAGAATTATGTCGGTTGCTTCAGTTTGAAGGACATATCTTCGGATATGTTTGGTCCTTACTTCTACTAGTAGATTATGAGGATAACCATTAACCAGATGACTGAAAGTGACCGGGGCGGTTTATGATGTGTTTTTATTCTTTCGCTGAAAAATAGTCGTTCATACTTAGTTAGAAGGACACATACTCGTATGTGGTCGGTCCAGCTGATCCATTGGATCGTCAGGATAGCCGTTTACCTGAAGACTTTGACTTGATCGGGGCGAAATAATTTAAATTATCCAAAAACATTCATATATTCAGAAAATGAGAAATTGTATCCAACCTTTGGGAAGTGATGGCACACTGACAGTAGCATGATGTTAAAAAGATATAAAGTGAAAAATTGGTCATGCATAGTACTAATGTGATATATTGGTAGGCTTATCTTACTGAATTGAGTCTGGATTTGACCTATCTAAATCATTTAGATTGTCAGCTATGGGTGTACATCTAAAATAAATTGACGAGACGTCACTGTTTAAAGATCAATATCAATTGAGGATATGTCTTATCACGCGTACACGAATTACCATCGGCCCAAATTGGTTCCCCCAAAAGCTAAATTCTTAAAAAATTGTTAGATCTTCGTGTTGCAGGTCTGCTTTCATCGAAAGTCCCTTCTAAATCAAATGCTTTAAACATTGATTAAGGAGGAGTATTAAATATTTTATACTTCACCGGCTTTGGAATGATCTCCCTCTGTGATACGTAAGTATCGACCTGGACAGCGCTCTTCCTTGCTGTGATATCTAAAGTTATTATCTCCCTCTGTGATACGTAAGTATCGACCTGGACAGCGCTGATAACTTGGATATCTGTATTAAATATCTTATGCTCCACCGGTTTGGATTGATCTCCCTCTGTGATACGTAAGTATCGACCTGGACAGCGCTCTTCCATACTGGTATATCTAAAGTTATTATCTCCATCTGTGATACGTAAGTATCGACCTGGACAGCGCTGATAACTTGGATATCTCCTGAAAAAAAATATAAAATAAATGATTTTGGGACAAGTAGATGAATACCGAACACGTATGTGAAAACATGATAAAATCATCAAGTTGCTAATTAAATTCGCAAGAATGAGAAAAGCAACAAAATTTGATGAAAAGCGAACAAAGGGGATTCTATAAGCTTATGGTCGTTTGTCAAAAATAAGATGCGCCGATTTGACTGTTCAATATGTTGTGAGGTCCTACATGAGTCAATCAAAATATGGTGGGATACATAGCTGTGATCACAAGCAATTATCAAATGGTCATTGACAGACGAGAGGATGTTTGTTTAAGTTTAAATGGACAAATATACCCATAATCGCATCGGTAATATGCATCGACCAAAAGAAATTATATTGAACTTACTGAGTGCTACAATGTCAGTACTGATCCCATGTTCGGATCTTTCTCACAAAAAGAATGTTCATTATGTCTAGTTTAATATTGTATACTCTTTTATTAAGAAAAAATCAAAAAAAAAAAAAAAAAAAAAACTTGTGAAAAATCACGAAAAGTCTCAGTAGATAGTCAAATAAGTCTGTATGATTTCTTATTATAGATCCTTCTCAACCAAAAATATTGTATTTTAAATTTTATACAGTTATTTATTTCAGTTTAAATATTATAAAAATTCAAAAAGATTTTTATTCTGAATTATTTTTTTATTTTTATTCTGCTTTAATGTTGATGAGAAATCATCCTGTGACAGGTAGTCTGATCCCTGTCCCTCCCTTATTTCTATTTATTTTTCATTTTATTTAGTTCTGTTTGTTTGAAAATCGATAAGAAATCATCGTGACAGGTAGTCTGATCCCTGTCTGATCCTACTAAATGTTTATCCAGTGTGTAGGAATGACAGAAAACTTCATGCAGGTTGCTAAATGTTTATCTGCGCAACCGACTGTGCATGAAAGAAAGAAGAAGTGACAAGAAAGCCCAAAGATGGTTGTGCCTGATATTTTTCCGTGTGTTTACTAATGTCTTATGATCTATATGTTCTGTAGGAACTAAGCTCTCATTATCGGAAAATGTCTAAGAAAACTAACCAAGTATCAAAAGTTTATGTTTTCTTGCAGGTTCAAAGGCACCACGATCTATGGCAGGGAATAAAAAGTTTAAAAGTTTATTTTTCCAAAGTTTTTCCCTCATTCGATCGAATATGTTGCTATTCGATCGAGTAAAACGATCGAATGAGCCGATTCGATCGAGTCAGTTGTTGTGAGAATGAGAAGTGTTGCGAGAGACTTATTCGATCGAATAGACTCTCATTCGATCGATTGGTCCAAACGAACAAGTCCATTCGATCGAATGAGTCCAGAAACAGTATAAATACTCAGACTCATTCGATCGGTCAGTATTATTCGAAAAAATTTACGGAAATTTACTCTCAAAATTGTTTACGCGAAACCCTCGTTTTGATCCATTCATCTTATTCGATTTTTCACGTACATCAATAAAATGTAAGTTTTTTTGGATTTTAACCGTGTTTTGATCATGTTTTTGGTCGTTTTAGTTCTCGGAAACGGACTTTAGAACGAAACTGATATTGAACTGTTTTTAATCGTTTAAGTCTTGTAGTGTAATGTTGATACATGTTCATAAACTTCAACTGATGCTATCTGTGTGTTGCGTATCTTTAAACGATCGAAAATGTCGATCGGGTTTCTGCAGATTCTGGGCTGAGGTTGAAGGAGTCGAATCAGTCTACTCGATCGAACGAGTCTCTTGTTCGATCGAATGAGACTTATTCGATCAGTAGTTCGATCGAATCAGAGGTCAAAGATGATATCTATCTCATTCGACTGTCTGTGATCGAACTAGATCTCACTCGATCGAATGAGTAGCTCACTCGATCGAATGAGTAGCTCATTCGATCGAATCTTTGCTCATTCGATTGAACCAGTCCAGAAAGTTTGAAAATGTTAAACGCATTCAGTCTTTTCGATATCTGTTCGTTCTAACACGTTTATGTTTGCAGATAAAATGGCTGAAGTTGTAGAAGTTTTCGTTCCCTTCAAAACATCAATCAAGCACAATATTGTAGCCTTTCTCGACGAAAAGGCAAGCCATGGGAAAGACTTTGCAACAATGATCAAATTCCTGAAACGGTCCAGGATTCACGGACCTATCTCAAGGGTAGTAGAACCCATCATGTCAATTCAACAGGAATTCTGGAGGAATGCCTCGCACGACAAAGCTGTTGTGCCGTCGGTAATTCGCTCCAATGTTAGAGGGCACGGAATTGTTGTATCTGCCCAAATCCTCAGGGAAGTCTGTGGGTTTGCTGATGCTGACTCAGATCCTACTGGGTTACATCCTGCTGGTACCAGAGGATGTTTTGCAAGAATGAAGTACGACGGTGACCTGAATGCCGGTCTACTCCATAAAGCCAATCTGTGTCCAGAGTTCAAATATCTGGCACACGTGGTGATGCACTGCTTAGGGCCTCAAAGAACAAGTTTTGACAAATTGAGGGAAAGCATGCAGTTCACAATGGCTGCATTAGTGATGAACCGCCCCTACAACTTCTCGCAGATGACCTTCAGCCATATGGTGGAAAATCTGACAATAAAACAAGGGGCGGGCGAGAAATTTCTACAGTACCCGAGATTTGTGCAAATGATCGTCGATAGTCAAGCTCCGGGTCTACTGAAAGAAAATGAGGGTGATGTGGTGAAACTGGACCACATGAAGAACGAAACTCTCAACCGTTTAAAATCTTACAAGGATCGCCCCACAAGACCACCACACAAACGGTGTTTTGGGCACGTGACAAATCCGTCTTACAAGGCTCCTCCGAAGAGGAAGTGGAGGAATGCCGCCAGTGATTCAGACGTCGAGAACTTACCTTATCAGAAAACCAGCGACGAATCTGACACTGAGGAGGAAGCGGTACCGGCAGACACCAGAACAGATGCCGAAAAAGAGGCTGATTCATTCTTTAACGTTGAGGTTCTGGATGCTGGTGATGAAGCAAGTGCATCGGATTTGCACTTTGCTGGTGAGGTTAGGGCCGAGGATGCTGCGGACGAAGAAAGGCCTGCAAAGAGGCAAAAGAAGAAGGTTACAAGGAAGTATCGGAGTTTATTTTCTGATCTCCCTCGTCCTCCAACGTTACAACCAGTTGGGACTTCGTCTGCTGCTCCTCCCGTTCAACAAGCACCGCCACCAACACAGCAACCAGCAACACAATAAGCACCACAACCGACAACTCAATCTCAACCTGAAATGTCTATACCTCCTCAGGTTGCAACAGAACTGGCTGATCTTCACAAGGCTATGATGAAGATGTTCATGTTCAAGACTGAGCAAGAAGAGCTGAACAGACGGCAAGAAGAACAAAATCGGCTGAAAGATGAGCAGATTGCCCAACTTCGAGCCGAAAACGACATGCTCAGAATTGAAAACAGTCAGCTGAATGCGACTGTCGCTGATCAGGGCTCTTCTATCAAGGAACTAAGAGAGTCAAATCTAAGCCTTGAAGCGAAAGTAACCGAATTGAAAGGAGATGTTCTACGTTTGGAAGGTCCAACAAATGTTGATGTGGACACAGACGAACTTGACTCTTCAGATGATGGAGGTGAAGGTACTAAAGAGTGAATTGAGTGAATGTAGTGAGGATTTAAATGTTAAATCTTGTTAAATGATGATTTTTGTATAGACTCAGTTTCATATGTAATGATATTGTATTTCATGTTTATGATATTACATATGTTTACTTAAAATTGTTGTTAAATTGTGGTTGTTTAATCAAACAGGTGATGATGATCCGTTTAATGTCCAACCGCTGCAATCAAAAACTGCAGCAGAATTTTTCACGTTTCTACTGGACAATCCAAATGAGCAGCGAAACTTCGCAAGTGGAGACTTGGAAGAAGGTGAAATTTCTCATAATTTCACAGAAGAAGAATTGGAACAAATGTTTGAATTATCCAACGTAGAAACAGGCAAGTATCTGGCTTTGCCTCCAACAGAACAAATGTCTTCTTCTGCTGCTACACCTGATTCATCATCATCAACGGCCACTGATCCCTCACACGTCGATCCTTCTCAATTTGATGAAGTTGAAATGGAAGACTTGTCAAAGGAAGAGTATCCTGAATTCTATACGTCTCAAAATGACGATCTTCCTAACTCTGCAAGTTTCTTCCAAAATGTAACAGAGGAGGAAATACAGAAAAAGGCTGAAGAAAGGTCAAACAATATGGAACAGCCTTCTGAAACGGATCAAGCCGATTTTTTAGAGAAAACCGAGGAATGCAAGAAAGCATTCAATGCTATTCTTGAGAAGATTAGATCCAGACGAAAAGCGAAGCCGACCATTCCTCATACAACGTCATATAAGATGAAGGGTCGCAGAACTTCAGGAGAAATTATCGCTTGGGCATGTCTGAAGGATCTTAACTGCGTAGCTGTCAAGAGAGAAAGGGGGGTTGAATACTTTCAACGTATTACTGATTTGAAGACCCTTCCTACTTATGATCTGAACTGTCTGAATTATCTTGATATGCTATACGCCAACTCATCTCCATTTGCCACGTATTATCAGAGTGTATTGCGAAAAGAGTACAACACAAAATGGAAGATGATCACACCACAAAGGCCGAAGAGATATATAAGCAAAAAGGAGATCGATCCGATCACCAACAGGCCAAAAGTTATTTTGAAGTACATGCCACCACTCACAATGAAGAAGATTCCTCTTAGAAAGATGAAGCAGGACTTCTACAAATCATTCAGGCATTGGTACTATGATGGAAGACTGCATGAGGCAGTTATTGTGCTCAATGACTATGGAAACTGGAGCACAATTCGTATTTTTGATCCAATGTGGCTCACAAATTTGTCAAGGGAGGATGTCTATACGTTGTACAAGACAAAGATTCTTTATGCTCCTGAAGACATAGAGCAAGCGTTAACGTACAGAAATGTCATTAGGATTTGCTTTGCCTATGACATACATGCAGGATCAAATTGGAAAGAACAACAGAAGAAGTATGCCCAAGAAACTAAAGATTAATTGCCATGTCTTTCGTTTATCTTGTTTCTTGTTGTAATTCAAAGTTAAATCTTCTGATTGTAATTGTTTTGAATTGAATGAAATATGATTTGGAATATTGTGATAGATTATGCTTTAATGTCAATTTTACAAATCTAATACAATTGTGCTTAAATGTTAATCCAAAATTCCAATTGACAGCGTCTCAGGATATGCGGAACCTATTGTAAGTCTGACTGACTGTACCATTTGATCAAGAGAGAACTCCATGAAGAAAGGAGTTTGTGGATGCAACGTTTGCACCACTAGTTTTGAGAAAAGAGAGAGTGAGATAACTCCAAGGGGGAGTTACGATCGAGCAAGAGAACTCGATTGGTTACAGGCAAATAGAACTGGCTCCAAGGGGGAGTTTGTTAGGACATGAAATGTCACATGTATGTCCCCAGTTCTATCAGGTTGGTTCAACATGAAACCAACGATCGTGAAACCAAGTTAACGTACTGAAAATGTCAAACGAAGCTGATTCGATCGAATCAGTGACTGATTCGATCGAACCAGATCTCATTCGATCAAACCAGATCTAATTCGATCGAACCAGGTCTCTTTCGATCGAACCATATCTCATTCGATAGAATTAGTATCTCATTCGACCGAATGAGTCTTCGGTATATAAACGTTACTTGGGAAATTTCACATGGAGAGAACAAAATACACACTCACGAACCAGCAGCCTACAGAAACTCTCTCGACTGTTCTTCGTGTTCTTGGTCGTTTCCTCCAATCCTAGGCGTCAAACCCCTTTAGGAATCGTACCTACGTGCCCGTTGATCACCACCGAATCACCGTGTTAGAGGATTCCGCACTCTAACACGTTGCCCCGTGAATCGTTGGGAAACCGAGTCCCGAATCGGTCCTACAAACTCCAATGGACACTCATGAGAAAATGATAGTAGATGAAAAGCGGGTGCCTGTTGATGAACATGAGTATAGAGCAAAAATTGGATCCTTGATGTACCTTAATGTTTCTAGACCAGATATTATGTTTGTTGTATGTGTATGTGCAAGATTTCAGTCAAGTCTAAAGGTCTCTCATATGACTGTTGTCAAGAGGATCTTTAGATACTTGAAAGGAAAACCAGATTTGGGGATATGGTACCCAAAGAACCATTCCTTTGATCTAATTGCCTATACTGACAGTGATTATGATGGATGCAACATGAGCATAAAGTCAAATTCTGGTGGATGTCAATTTTTGGGAGACAGGCTAGTGTCTTGGCAGTGCAAGAGACAAACTACATTGTCCATCTCAACTACTGAAGCTGAGTACATTGCTGCATCTGCCTGCTGTGCACAAGTTCTTTGGATTCAGAATCAAATGCTGGATTATTGTCTGAATTTCTTGAACACTCAAATTATATTGATATTACTACTGCATTTTTCATTGTTAGGAATCCAGTTCAACACTCTAAGACCAAGCATCACTTCATTAGGGATTGTAATGAAAAAGGTCTAATTGAGATGAAGAGAGTTGATACAAGTGACAATTTGGCTGATCGATTCACCAAGCCACTTGATAAAACCAGATTCGACTTTCTTTTGAAAGCCCTGGGAATGATCAACTCAAATGAACTCTGATTGATTATTTGTGCTCTATGTGCTAATTGACTATCTTTAAGAATGTCTTGATGAGTGTTTTTGTATTTGAATTGTGTGAAAGTACATTTACATGTTGACTGATGTGTGATTTGTTTGATTATTTGATTAATTTAGGTATCTTTGATGCTTAGATTAATGATCAGTTAGTGAGTGTGAAATCATGATAAATGTTTGAAATGACTTATATGCAAGTGTGCATATATGATATTTTGGCTATGTTACTTTTGAATATGTTTAATCTGATAGGATGATGTTATTAGGATATGTTAGACTATGCTTTATGTGAAGTCTGTATGTTTTGATGATGTTATTCATGATTGAAATTTGAATATGTCACTTACTGTTAGAGTCAAAATGTGTTTTTGTGTCAAAATTGCATGCTCAAACGAAAATTTTCAAATGAATTTTGATTAAAACATTTTTAACAAAACAGAGCAAGTTGATTATGGTGCTGAGATATGATAAGATTATTCAGTTTAAGCTTTATAGAAGCTTAAAAAAGGGGGTGTTTTAATGAAAAATGATCCACCCTTTGGGAAATGATAGTACATTGACTACTTTGTCAATCATATGGATTTAATAGGCTAAAAAACACTTAGTGCAGTCATTATTATGTACAGTTGCTTTCCATGATGTGTAAAATCTGAGGTGATATAAACATAATGAAACTGCTAAACTTAATGTGGAGTTACATTGTTGTCTATGCATGTTCCAATATACATCTTTCCGAATGATAAGCAGAAAAGTGAATATCCAGTCATACACGAGCCTGTTGGTATTTAGTCACCAAAAATGAATTATCTTATTGAGAATGACGAAGAACAAACAGGAAAAAAATTCTGTAATATTTATTCAACCAAAAGTTGATATTTATGTTCACAAATTTTAGAAAATCCAAACATGAGGGTTAATTTTAGAACTACAGAGATGGGGGCATAAAAATATGTCCTTTAACATCCCGAATGAAAGGCCTGTAAGTCCGAACTGCGTGGCATGTAAGTCCAACGTTCAACCTGGTATATGTTTGAAGTTTTTAAAAGAAAAATCAAATAAATTTTACTAGTTCTGTCATTAAAAACTTTTGACCAAATGTCAGGTGGTCGGAGTCAATTCGGGTTGATCTGGAGAAAGCCAAATAAGCCTTGAGAATAGATATGAAGCATCAGAAACAATATGTGTTATCCATTATAGTCTTATGCAAATTAATTGAACCTTAATTATATCACCAAGGAAATGAAATTCATGCTAAGTCTAGACCTGTTGTTAACCTGTCTAATCTGTCATAATAATGCTAAGAATCAAATATTGAGAAGCAACTTAGTCAATATGATCCCATGTTGAGATCTTTTCACAAAAAGAAATAAAATGATTTAAGAGGAAAGATAACTGAAATTTGATCTCATAATGCACCATTTGCTCTTAAAAAATGATCTTTAATGATAAAACTATTTGACCTATGGTTTAAGACAAAAAGAGTTGCATTTTACCCAAAAGGTCTGAATATGTATTTTCAAGTAAAGTTTGATGATTTTCAACCTTTTCGAGCAAACTTAGATGATTTTGTCTAAGTTTATCTTATTCGAGCATGCTTTGATGTTATACAAACTCTCGAGTAGACTTCACTGTTATTTGAAGTTTAACTCTTTCGAGCAAGCTTGATGTTTGAATATGTTTGATTGTGTTAATTCTAGCAAGCTTTGTGATGTTCAGTACGTAAATGAATTATGCATATATTGTCGAGTACACTTTGATACTTATTAGCTTTCGAGTAAACATAGATGTTATGAAGGTTAGTTTTGTCTATCATACTTGATGATTATGTGACATCTATTTGAATATGCTTTGTATGTCTATTTCGAGTAAACTTTGCTGTTTTGATTGAAATATGTCTTTATTTAGCCTAGTTCAGGATTGTGAAGATGATTCTTTGAAATTACAAGTGTTTTCGGGCAAATTTTTTTTTCCGGGCACACTTTACATTTCGAGCACACTTTGAAACTCTCAAGTGTTCTCCAAATGTACTTGTAATTTCAAAATGTTACTTTTCGAGTACACCTTGTGTTTAGAGTCCTTCTCTAACACACTTTGCATTATTTAAGTGTATCGAGCATACTTTTCTTTAAAGTATACTTGATTGAATATGTGTGAACTGTTTAAGTATTTTCGAGCACTATTTGTGTTATTCAGAAATTCGAGCAAGGTTGACATTTAGAAATGATTCTAAGTTATTATTTTGGATTCTTTATTGATTCCTAGCAAGGGTGCCTATTTGATGCTTTATACTTGATTATTTGTCTTATGATTTTTTTCTCGAGCAATCTTGAATTTCGAGTAAGCTTCCTTCATTTTATTCTCTTAGGTTTATTTCTATTTACTTTATTAATTTCTAAATAAATTCTGGAACGAGCAAGCTTTGATAAGTGAAATTAATACTAGCAAACTTTAATGAATAAACTTTTCAAGTAAGGTTTACAACAATGTGCTTTAACGAGCAAGGTTTTAAATGGGAAAACTTTATCGAGCAAGGTTTTGTAAAGGAAGATATTTACTTATGATATTTTTACTGTTTGACAGATATTACTCACTAAATGATAAAATTCATTTAAAACCCACTTTTAAAAAGGTATATAAGAGGGAGTTAGAGAAATTTCTCACACTTTCACTTCTCTCTCTTTCCACTATTGCATTATTGTTCATTGCTTTTGCTCCAGAATATCAATCGATTAATAGTCTCCCAACCCTAATTAACCAGCCCTCAAATTCCGACTCAGAAGAATCAATTGATCATTTTCCGACACTGATTATATGGAATTGGGTAGTTAATTTTCATTTTAACTAACTCTTTGTTTTATGTGTAGGTTATTAATTTGTCGAAGAACAGGTTCCTAAAGACATTTCTTCTCTTTACTTCTTTAAATTATAACCTAAAATCTTTCAAAGTTATGAAATTTATGACTAATCTCTACTTTGAATATGTTTTATTTGTGTTTGTACAGATATGGCGGACGAACCAACAAATCCGTTCGAGAAAAAGCACAACATGTGCGCTTTGTTGCAAGTGACTCCTGATAACCAAGAAGTAGTTCGGATGATTACATGGCTCCAGTTATCTAACTTACGTTTTTCATTGACTGAGTGCCCTGTCATTTATAGAAATCATCATTTGGATTTCTGGCGCTCAGCACAACTTTTTGATGATGCCGGTGGTAGGTGATTGGAACCTACCATTGCTCACAATGAAATTGTGATTACTGAACAACTCATCCGAGAGAGCCTTCAACTGAATGATGAGGCTAAAAAGCACATACACTTTTCCACAACTCGTTTGCTGACTATCTTTACGGATACAATGGGCTATCAAGAAGATATTTTTGAAGGCCAATTCAAGAAGGGCATGTTCCCTAACATTTACAGGTTTTTGAGTCATCATATTATACAAGGCTATGCTGCAAGAAAAGGCTCCTAGACTTTAATGAGCAGATACCTAGATAATGCAACAATTGTTGTGATTTACAGGCTACCATTCCACTACTCCAATATGATCTTTGAAGGTCTGGTATCAAATTTGAGAAAGCCCAACAAGGAGAAATTCTTAATGTACCCTAGATTTCTCCAAATCATATTTAACAGACAATTACAGGATCTAACAAATATTGGCACCACACATGTTTTCCAAGATCCAAATACATACAGAAGGATTGCAAGATTGGCTTCGAATAGCAACTTCAATCCTAATGTTGAGTTTGATATTGTTCCATGGTTAATGAACCATGATTTTCTATTATGCCAGTTCCAGAGTAACCACCTGTGACCTCTGAGGAGGAAGATAGTGAACTTGAGAATGAGGAAGATGATTCTGATGACAATGATGATGGAGGTGCAGATGATGATGATGATGATCAGGGTGATGGAGATGTTGGAAATATTTAAGGACATATTACTGATGATGAGCTTGATGATGCACATGTACAGGGGGAGAACTTACCTTTACCTACACTACCAGCCACAACACCTTCCCCACCACCACAAAATGACCCATGGATTACATCTCCACCTACTCAAACCCAAAGCCCACCTCAAATCATTTTCCAACCCCTAACCCAAATCCAAACCCTAATCCAAGACCAAAACCAAAGCATACATGAACCTTACATCCCACAACCAATCCCAGCCCACTTACTTAACCTTCCAGAAACACCATTCCAATCCCCAACCCATTCCCAAACCCAAGACCAACTAAACCAACCAACATTTGAAATCTTACATACCTACAAACCCTTACCTACAATCCAAAACATAAACTCTTTACGCTTAACAAGTGAAAACATCTTTGAAAGCCTAAGCCCACAAACTAAACCAACCCAACCCCAAAACAACATACATGATCCTTTCACTGAACAACCAACCGAAACCCCTTCCTCTGGTGCTTATGTGTTTCAAAGGAACCTGGATCTGATAGTTGAAAATATTGATCTGAGAGCAATGCAGAGTTGTTGACAGAAAATGATGATCTAAAAGCTCAGTTGGCACAAGCTTTGAAAAGAATTCAAGCCGTGGAGGCTGGGGTTGAGAAGACCTCAGCTGTACCAAAATAGGGGGATAATATTACTATTGAAACTGATGCTGCTACTGTGGTTATGGAGGAGGATGTGAATATGGAAGTGAATACTGATGATGATGACGGGTTGAAAACACTATTCAACGCTTATGGTGAGTGTGATGTTGATGATGAGAGTGAAGAAAGAGGGTTTGATAATGAATATGGTTATGAAGGTGATAAGTCTGATGTTGGAGAACAAGATTATGATGCGAATGATACAATTACAAAAAAGAAAGTGAATGAGGAGAGGAAGAAGGAGATAGAGAAGGAGACTAATGTTGATCAGAATGTGCAAACAACTGATAATATTTTAACAACTGAGGCTATAGAAATTGATGCTATTGGCACTGAAACTCTGACAGATGTGATTATGGATGAAGGTGCAGAAATTGAGGAAGTAGTCTTGACTGAAGAAATTGAAAGTAATGAGACTTTCAAGAAATTTGTTAAGGATGATGAGGAGATGAAAAGGTTAATGGACGATATTGAAAACTTTTCAAATGAATCTGAGGAAGAGAGAAGGAGAAAAGAGAAGGGAAAGTCTATTGTTGAAACTGAGGAAGACTCACCTGTTGATACACAGGGTAAATCTGATGATGATATGCTCGACAAAGATGAGTTGGATGAATAGGCTGCCAAGAGGCTTTCTGACATTGTGTTTGAAACATTGGAAATGGAAGAATTTCCCAATCAATGACTGCTCAAGAATTTGTTGAGCAGAAAACCTTATTTGAACAGGCTCACATTTCAAAAACTTTGAATCAAGATGGTGAAGTTGAACAAGAGGTTATTGAGGTGTTGATTAAAATGAAACAAGTGGAAGAGGTTGATAATACATTGACAATGGTGATGTATAAATTCAATCAACCTCAACCTGAAACTGAAACTCCAACCACTGCTGAACCTACTAAGGATGATTCAAACAAGCAGGTGGTGCCTGATGAGGCTAGAGAATCAATTACAAAAATAGCATCAAAGAAGTGGGCTAAACAAGTTGAAGAAGATATTGAGAATAATTCTCCTGATGAATGGAGCTACGATGATGAGCCTAAAAAGAAATTTGGGAAAATATACACAAGAAAGAGAAAGATTGATGAGAAGACTGATGATGATGAAGATCAATCCTAGAAAAGGAAAATTGATGAGGCTGATAAGCCTGAATATATTGTGGAGAGCCCAAAATATCATGAAAGCCATGTGATGGCTATTCCTTTGTAGGTTATGCCAGAAACTGAACATGATCTTAATGAACCAAGAATTGAAGCATTAGATGATTCAACTGAAAAAGATGATGATACTGAAGATGATGACAATGCTGATGATGATAATGTTGTCAAGGATGATGCTGTTGACTCCCCACATATTGACATTACTGATGAACAAAGGGAGAACATACAGATTATGCTGGACAATGCAAGGAGAAACCATCCTTTAATTGTAAGCTTGATCAAGCATGGGTACAAATTTGAAGATTTGGCTCCTTTAATAGTTGAGGAGTTGTAAAGATTAGTTGGCAAAGAAGCTGATGAGATAAAAAAGAGGATGAAAAAAAAGAATCTTGATACCTTGAAATTTAGGATTTTTTTGAGATTACATGGTCTGTCCGATAAGGACTTGAGTACAATGAGTTTAGATTATTTGGAAGAACATAATAACATGAATGTGGAGAGGGTGAATAAAGAGGAACACGAAAGATTGAGAAAAGAAACAAAGCAAAAAGATAAAATTGATGAGCTGATGAAGAGGTATGAAGGCAAGCGTATAGTGATTTGTCAAACCAGTCTGCTTTGACTTTAGTTTTTCCAGCTCTCTTTTGTCTGAGATGAGGGAGGTGTAGCCGTGATTTTTGAACTTAAAGCGCTTAATGCAATTAGGGGCTTGATAGGCTTCTGCTGGGTTTAAGTGGAACACAATATCAGCATTCGCGGTTTTTGCGTTTATTTGTGCTTAAAAGATAAACTATATGTTTTAAAGATCAGTTTCGATTTCTGATTCCATTACAAATAACTTTTTCAGGGAAGAAAAAAAGATTTAAGTGTGGGGATTTTTCATATAGGCCAGATTATATATAAATAAAATAAGTATTTCATACACTTTTGAGTTATTTAATGTTGTTTTTAAAGTTTTTATCAAATTATATTTCATACACTTTTTAGGTAATATATAGGATAAAGTCCAATAATATTTAGGAATAGCTCGTACAAACTCCACATGACCATTCATCCATCAAATTCACCGAGTGCGTCTACTTAATACCATCAACGAGTCATTGGCTTATAGTGACTTGTCAAACCAGTCTGCTTCGACTTTACTTTTTCCAGCTCTCTTTTGTCTGAGATGGGGTAAGTGTAGCCGTGATTTTAGACCTTAAAGCGCTTCATGCAATTGGGGGCTTGATAGGATTCTGGCTGGGTTTAAGTGGACAACAATATCGGCATTCGTGTTTTTTGCATTTTTTTGTGCTTAAAAGACAACCTATATGTTTTAAAGATCAGTTTCGAATTCTGAATCCATTGCAAATAACTTTTTCACGGAAGAAAAAAAGATTTAAGTGTAGCGATTTTTCATATGGGCCAAATTATATATAAATAATATAAGTATTTCATACACTTTTGAGTTACTTTAATGTTGTTTTTAAAGTTTTTATAAAAATTTATTTTCATACACTTTTTAGGTAATATACAAGACAAAGTCCAATAATATTTAGGAATAGCTCGTACAGCCTCCACATGACCATTCATCCATCAAATTTCACCGAGAGCATCTACTTTGTACCATCAATGAGTCATTGGCTTATAGTGATTTGTCAAACCAGTCTGCTTTGACTTTAGTTTTTCCAGCTCTCTTTTGTCTGAGATGGGGGAGGTGTTACCGTGATTTTAGACCTTAAAGCGCTTAATGCAATTGGGGGCTTGATAGGCTTCTGGCTGGGTTTAAATGGACAACAATATCGGCATTCGCGGATTTTGCGTTTATTTGTGCTTAAAAGATAAACTATTTGTTTTAAAGATCAGTTTCGAATTCTGAATCCATTGCAAATAACTTTTTCAGGGAAGAAAAAAAGATTTATGTGTGGGGATTTTTCATATGGGACAAATTATATATAAATAATATAAGTATTTCATACACTTTTGAGTTACTTTAATGTTGTTTTTAAAATTTTTATCAAATTATATTTCATACACATTTTAGGTAATATATAGAATAAAGTCCAATAATATTTAGGAATAGCTCGTACAAACTCCACATGACCATTCATCCATCAAATTCACCGAGTGCATCTACTTAATACCATCAACGAGTCATTGGCTTATAGTGACTTGTCAAACCAGTCTGCTTTGACTTTAGTTTTTCCAACTCATTTTGTCTGAGATGGGGTAGGTGTAGCTGTGATTTTTGACCTTAAAGCGCTTAATGCAATTAGGGGCTTGACAGGCTTCTGGCTGGGTTTAAGTGGACTACAATATCGGCATTCGCGGTTTTTGCGTTTATTTGTGCATAAAAGATAACCTATATGTTTTAAAGATCAGTTTCGAATTCTGATTCCATTGCAAATAACTTTTTCAAGGTCGAAAAAAGATTTAAGTGTGGGGATTTTTGATATGAGCCAGATTATATATAAATAATATAAGTATTTCATACACTTTTGAGTTACTTTAATGTTGTTTTTAAAGTTTTTATCAAATTATATTTCAACATCTTTTAAGGTAATATATAGGATAAAGTCCAATAATATTTAGGAATAGCTCGTATAAACTCCACATTACCATTCATCCATCAAATTCACCGAGTGCATCTACTTAATACCATCAACGAGTCATTGGCATATAGTGACTTGTCAAACCATTCTGATTTGACTTTAGTTTTTCCAGCTCTCTTTTGTCTGAGATGGGGTAGGGTTAGCCGTGATTTTTGACCTTAAAGCGCTTAATGCAATTTGGGGCTTGATAGGCTTTTGGCTGGGTTTAAGTGGACAATAATATCGGCATTCGCGGTTTTTGCGTTTATTTGTGCATAAAAGATAACCTATATGTTTTAAATATCAGTTTCGAATTCTGATTCCATTGCAAATAACTTTTTCAGGGACGAAAAAAGATTTAAGTGTGTGGATTTTTGATATGAACCAGATTATATATAAATAATATAAGTATTTCATACACTTTTGAGTTACTTTAATGTTGTTTTTAAAGTTTTTATCAAAATATATTTCATACACTTTTTAGGTAATATATAGGATAAAGTCCAATAATATTTAGGAATAGCTCGTACAAACTCTACATGACCATTCATCCATCAAATTCACCGAGTGCATCTACTTAATACCATCAACGAGTCATTGGCTTATAGTGACTTGTCAAACCAGTCTGCTTTGACTTTAGTTTTTCCAGCTCTCTTTTGTCTGAGATGGGGTAGGTGTAGCCGTGATTTTAGACCTTAAAGCGCTTAATGCAATTGGGGGCTTGATAGGCTTCTGGCTAGGTTTAAATGGACAACAATATCGGCATTCGTGTTTTTTGCATTTTTTTGTGCTTAAAAGACAACCTATATGTTTTAAAGATCAGTTTCGAATTCTGAATCCATTTCAAATAACTTTTTCAGGGAAGAAAAAAAGATTTAAGTGTGGGGATTTTTCATATGGGCCAAATTATATATAAATAATATAAGTATTTCATACACTTTTGAGTTACTTTAATGTTGTTTTTAACGTTTTTATCAAATTATATTTCATACACTTTTTAGGTAATATATAGAATAAAGTCCAATAATATTTAGGAATAGCTCGTACAAACTCCACATGACCATTCATCCGTCAAATTCACCGAGTGCATCTACTTAATACCATCAACGAGTCATTGGCTTATAGTGACTTGTCAAACCAGTCTGCTTTGACTTTAGTTTTTCCAGCTCATTTTGTCTGAGATGGGTAGGTGTAGCCGCGATTTTAGACCTTAAAGCGCTTAATGCATTTGGGGGCTTGACAGGCTTCTGGCTGGGTTTAAGTGGACAACAATATCGGCATTCACGGTTTTTGCGTTTATTTGTGCATAAAAGATAACCTATATGTTTTAATGATCAGTTTCGAATTCTGATTCCATTGCAAATAACTTTTTCAGGGACGAAAAAAGATTTAAGTGTGGGGATTTTTGATATGAGCCAGATTATATATAAATAATATAAGTATTTCATACACTTTTGAGTTACTTTAATGTTGTTTTTAAAGTTTTTATCAAATTATATTTCATACACTTTTTAGGTAATATATAGGATAAAGTCCAATAATATTTAGGAATAGCTCGTACAAACTCTACATGACCATTCATCCATCAAATTCACCGAGTGCATCTACTTAATACCATCAACGAGTCATTGGCTTATAGTGACTTGTCAAACCAGTCTGCTTTGACTTTAGTTTTTCCAGCTCTCTTTTGTCTGAGATGGGGTAGGTGTAGCCGTGATTTTAGACCTTAAAGCGCTTAATGCAATTGGGGGCTTGATAGGCTTCTGGCTGGGTTTAAGTGGAAAACAATATCGGCATTCGTGTTTTTTGCATATTTTTGTGCTTAAAAACAACCTATATGTTTTAAAGATCAGTTTCGAATTCTGAATCCATTGCAAATAACTTTTTCAGGGAAGAAAAAAAGATTTAAGTGTGGGGATTTTTCATATGGGCCAAATTATATGTAAATAATATAAGTATTTCATACACTTTTGAGTTACTTTAATGTTGTTTTTAAAGTTTTTATCAAATTATATTTAATACACTTTTTAGGTAATATATAGAATAAAATCCAATAATATATAGGAATAGCTCGTACAAACTCCACATGACCATTCATCCATCAAATTCACCGAGTGCATCTACTTAATACCATCAACGAGTCATTGGCTTATAGTGAGTTGTCAAACAAGTCTGCTTTGACTTTAATTTTTCCAGCTCTTTTTGTCTGAATTGGGGTAGGTGTAGCTGTGATTTTAGACTTTAAAGCGCTTAATGCAATTGGGGGCTTGACAGGCTTCTGCTGGGTTTAAGTGGACAACAATATCGGCATTCGCGGTTTTTGCGTTTATTTGTGCTTAAAAGATAACCTATATGTTTTAAAGATCAGTTTCGAATTCTGATTCCATTGCAAATAACTTTTTCAGGGACGAAAAAAGAATTAAGTGTGGGGATTTTTGATATGGGGCAGATTATATATAAATAATATTAGTATTTCATCCACTTTTGAGTTACTTTAATGTTGTTTTTATAGTTTTTATCAAATTATATTTCATACACTTTTTAGGTAATATATAGGATAAAGTCCAATAATATTTAGGAATAGCTCGTACAAACTCCACATGACCATTCATCCATCAAATTCACCGAGTGCATCTACTTAATACCATCAATGAGTTATTGGCTTATAGTGAATTGTCAAACCAGTCTGCTTTGACTTTAGTTTTTCCTGCTCTCTTTTGTCTGAGATGAGGGAGGTGTAGTCGTGATTTTTGAACTTAAAGCGCTTAATGCAATTGGGGGCTTGATAGGCTTCTGCTGGGTTTAAGTGGACCACAATATCGGCATTCGTGTTTTTTGCATTTATTTGTGCTTAAAAGACAACCTATATGTATTAAAGATCAGTTTCGATTTCTGATTCCATTACAAATAACTTTTTCAGAGTCGAAAAAAGATTTAAGTGTGGGGATTTTTGATATGGGCCAGATTATATATAAATAATAAAAGTATTTCATACACTTTTGAGTTACTTTAATGTTGTTTTTATAGTTTTTATCAAATTATATTTCATACACTTTTTAGGTAATATATAGGATAAAGTCCAATAATATTTAGGAATAGCTCGTACAAACTCCACATTACCATTCATCCATCAAATTCACCGAGTGCATCTACTTAATACCATCAACGAGTCATTGGCTTATAGTAACTTGTCAAACCAGTCTGATTTGACTTTAGTTTTTCCAGCTCTCTTTTGTCTGAGATGTGGTAGGGTTAGCCGTGATTTTTTACCTTAAAGCGCTTAATGCAATTTGGGGCTTGATAGGCTTTTGGCTGGGTTTAAGTGGACAATAATATCGGCATTCGCGGTTTTTGCGTTTATTTGTGCATAAAAGATAACCTATATGTTTTAAAGATCAGTTTCGAATTCTGATTCCATTGCAAATAACTTTTACAGGGACGTAAAAAGATTTAAGTGTGGGGATTTTTAATATGAGCCAGATTATATATAAATAATATAAGTATTTCATACACTTTTGAGTTACTTTAATGTTGTTTTTAAAGTTTTTATCAAAATATATTTCATACACTTTTTAGGTAATATATAGGATAAAGTCCAATAATATTTAGGAATAGCTCGTACAAACTCTACATGACCATTCATCCATCAAATTCACCGAGTGCACCTACTTAATACCATCAACGAGTCATTGGCTTATAGTGACTTGTCAAACCAGTCTGCTTTGACTTTTGTTTTTCCAGCTCTCTTTTGTCTGAGATGGGGTAGGTGTAGCCGTGATTTTAGACCTTAAAGCGCTTAATGCAATTGGGGGCTTGATAGGCTTCTGGCTGGGTTTAAATGGACAACAATATCGGCATTCGTGATTTTTGCATTTTTTTGTGCTTAAAAGACAACCTATATGTTTTAAAGATCAGTTTCGAATTCTGAATCCATTGCAAATAACTTTTTCAGGGAAGAAAAAAAGATTTAAGTGTGGGGATTTTTCATATGGGCCAAATTATATATAAATAATATAATTATTTCATACAATTTTGAGTTACTTTAATATTGTTTTTAAAGTTTTTATCAAATTATATTTCATACACTTTTTAGGTAATATATAGAATAAAGTCCAATAATATTTAGGAATAGCTCATACAAACTCCACATGACCATTCATCCATCAAATTCACCGAGTGCATCTACTTAATAACATCAACGAGTCATTGGCTTATAGTGACTTGTCAAACCAGTCTGCTTTGACTTTAGTTTTTCCAGCTCATTTTGTCTGAGATGGGGTAGGTGTAGCCGTGATTTTAGACCTTAAAGCGCTTAATGCAATTTGGGGCTTGACAGGCTTCTGGCTGGGTTTAAGTGGACAACAATATCATTCGCGGTTTTTGCGTTTATTTGTGTATAAAAGATAACCTATATGTTTAAAAGATCAGTTTCGAATTCTTATTCCATTGCAAATAACTTTTTCATGGACGAAAAAAGATTTAAGTGTGGGGATTTTTGATATGAGCCAGATTATATATAAATAATATAAGTATTTCATACACTTTTGAGTTACTTTAATGTTGTTTTTAAAGTTTTTATCAAATTATATTTCATACACTTTTTAGGTAATATATAGGACAAAGTCCAATAATATTTAGGAATAAATCGTACAGCCTCCACATGACCATTCATCCATCAAATTTCACCGAGTGCATCTACTTTGTACCATTAACGAGTCATTGGCTTATAGTGACTTGTCAAACCAGTCTGCTTTGACTTTAGTTTTTCCAGCTCTCTTTTGTCTGAGATGGGGTAGGTGTAGCCGTGATTTTAGACCTTAAAGCGCTTAATGCAATTGGGGGCTTGATAGGCTTCTGGCTGGGTTTAAGTGGAAAACAATATCGGCATTCGTGTTTTTTGCATTTTTTTGTGCTTAAAAGACAACCTATATGTTTTAAAGATCAGTTTCGAATTCTGAATCCATTGCAAATAACTTTTTCAGGGAAGAAAAAAAGATTTAAGTGTGGGGATTTTTCATATGGGCCAAATTATATGTAAATAATATAAGTATTTCATACACTTTTGAGTTACTTTAATGTTGTTTTTAAAGTTTTTATCAAATTATATTTCAAACACTTTTTATGTAATATATAGAATAAAATCCAATAATATATAGGAATAGCTCGTACAAACTCCACATGACCATTCATCCATCAAATTCACCGAGTGCATCTACTTAATACCATCAACGAGTCATTGGCTTATAGTGACTTGTCAAACCAGTCTGCTTTGACTTTAGTTTTTCATCTCTTTTTGTCTGAATTGGGGTAGGTGTATGTCACACCCTCAAAATCCACTAACGGAGTTTTACCGTCAGAGGGTGTGAACTGGCAGGATCGGATTCATTAGTTATAACCAAACCAAAGAAAAACGTTTAAATGAAAGTAAATGCGGAAGCGTAAAACCTTAATTCAAAAGTTGCGTCACGCAGGACGACTTAAAACCAAATGTAACTGTTAAAATTAAGTTTGCAGAATAAAAGTGTTTTCATTAATGCATGCTCCTAAACCGCGCGCCCGCCTCGGCTACCTGAGAATAACATACTAAAAGGGGTCAACACGAGGTTGGTGAGTTCACAAGTTATATAAGATAAATCGTTTAGCGTTTGAGTTCAGCGTTTTCGTTAAGTGTTTTGCGTAACCATGTTACGGCGTTTAAAAGTTTTGCGTAACCACGTTACGGCGTTTAAATGTTTTGCGTAACCACGTTACGGCGTTTAAATGTTTTGCGTAACCACGTTACGGCGTTTAAGTGTGTAACCACGTTACAGCGTTTAAGTGTGTAACCACGTTACAGCGTTTAAATGTTACCAGATAATGTTATGTCAAATTATATATCGATAGGTAGCTAATCTATACAACAAGTATTACTAAGTGGTTCGAGACCGAAGCTGACTGTTTATCAAGTGCCCGTCACCAGGTCAACCCAGACCATGGTAAGTGTTAGCCAAAATTACACCCACTCAACCTCCAGTTGAGCTTAGCGTCGGGTGGGGTTTGTCAAACCCAGTAGTACTACTCAACAGTGACTCGCTATTCCAAATATTAACCGGTTCGATGCGTGGGACTTCAAGGGTTACGTGCCGCTTAGCCTCTACAAGTGATATATATAATTTATAACAAAATCTTAAATATGTGTTTATCTCAAAAATGCGTTTATCGGAGTATGTTATCTCCCCCAAGTGAAAAACGTTTGAAAACAGTTCAAAGAGCGGGGTAAGTGAACTCACTGTTTGCGAAGAATATTCCAAATTAGATCACCGAGTGATGCGCGTCGTAGAAAACTCTCTAGCGTTCTAAAATAACAAAGAGATTTTCTAAGTATCGGAACGTTTAACGAGTCTCTAGACTCGGCACATAATACCTATGCACGTATCATGTTTCGTGTTTCGTTTGTGAACCGTGTGTGATTTAAACAAGTACAATTGTGATACGATACACGAGTGAGCAATTACTTTCGTGTCATGTATTAATAACATACTTACAAGCAATTATTCCCGTAAGGGCATTTTGGTCAACAAACAAAGACTAACTAACCATTATTCCCCATAAGGGCAATTTGGTCAATTCATGGCAATCAAACTAGCAACTATTCCCCGCAAGGGTATTTTGGTCAAAATACAACAATTATATAAAAACTATCATATTTCATGCATTCCTACACAACTCAGCAGCTAGTTTCATTGTGACAGAATTTCTACTTGAAAGATTGTACTATTTCACCGATCATATCATCTCAATTAATTCACCAAAAATCACCACTGAAACATACATGTCTTAGGTTTCCAGAACATATTTTATATTATTTTTATTCCATATAGATTTCTCATAATGATCAAAACACTACAGTAAACTCATATCAGTCAGATTCATGCACAACAGAATGTTATTTGCAATTCCCGGTAAACGAAAAATCCAATAAATGCAAGACCACTTGGGTTTGGTTCCTAACTCAGTGAGTCAACTTCCAGAAGTGGAACCAACCCAATTGGCCTCGTAGTTCATGAGATATAGAATTTACAATATAACCTAACAGCAGGTCTAACAGCTCAGCTTTGCATCACGTTTTTGTAAAATCATAAAAGTATACTTCCACTTATCCAAAAATTACGAATTTATACTTTATAGAAACTAGACTCAACCTAGTTTACTGCAGTACCCACAATCTCAATCAATTTTCACGTTTACACTTCGTTACAGTCAGTTAAACATCGTATATATATTCTGTCCAGAATCTGTTCACATCAAAACTCAACATCATAACAATCTATGAACTATCATGCATCCATATAACCCTCTAGACACCATAACTACTATCCATGCATATAAATCACACCATACATACAAGATTAGGGTTTGTGATCTAATCCAAATCAAAGACAACAATGAATCATGCAACAACATCAATCTAGTTATCAATCTATTATGCAACTAACAAGAATCATATTGATCACATACATACATATAATCGGCCTACTTAGGGTTTACATACAACCCATTAAACATCAAAATTACACAACAAGGAGGTAAGGGATGATCAAGTATACCTTCCTAGCACCTAGTTCTTGGATTAATCTCTTGATTGATGTGTGTGTGTGTGATCTTTGTGGACGGCAGCCGTGGAGAGGGAACAAGAGACTTCCGATCGGAAGTTGTAGGGTTAGGGAAATAGTTAGGGTTTAGTGTTTAAGTTATATTTATAAATAATCAAGTTACATTCTAGTCCCTCTTCTTTCCAAGTGTTGTTTTTCTAGAACATTCCATCATACTTGGACAATAAGTTAACATGACCATAGTATTATCACATAGCACATAATCCTAACACATAATAATCATATAATTATTGTTTTTACGTTTGTCGTTTATTTATCAATCGTTTGCGTCAACTCGTTTGCGTTTCGGTGCAAATCCCGAAAGACTACCCATGTAGTGAGTGTTAAGCGTCATTTAAACCCTAGTTTAAATGTAATGAAGTGTGCGTTATAGATTCAACGATCTTAAAGTTTGAATTGACGGAGTTGAGTTAACGGAGTTAACCTGGAATTGACGATTGTCACATCATTCCCTTGTTAAAGAATTTTCGTCCCGAAAATTTGAGTCAAGTCGTGATGAGAGTCTGAAAGAGTAAGAAGAAAAATTTCAGTTTGTCATATCATCCCCTAGTAAAAAGAAATTTCGTCCCGAAATTTAATTCATACCTCCGGTGATGTTTGACGGTTTGCCGGGTTTCGCGGTTTTCGGTGTTTGGTTAGCCCTTCAAAAAGGTGGGGATACTTTTTCATCATTTGATCCTCGCGTTCCCACGTGAACTCCGGTCCACGTCTCGAGTTCCAACGAACCTTAACGATTGGAATTTTGCTGTGTTTGAGTGTTTTGGTTTCCCAATCCAAAACTTCGACTGGTTCCTCAATGAACCGTAACTGTTCATCAACTTGCAGTTCCTCCAAAGGGACTACTTGGGTTTCATCAGATAGGCATTTCTTCAAATTTGATACGTGGAATACATCGTGTACGCCACTGAGTTCTGTTGGTAGGTCCAGTCGGTACGCCACCGGACCAATGCGCTCAGTTATCCGGTACGGACCAACATACCGTGGGTTGAGTTTGTTTCGCTTACCAAAGCGAACTACACCTTTCCAAGGTGAGACTTTGAGTAACACCCGATCGTTCACTTTAAATTCGAGAGGTTTTCGGCGCTTGTCGGCGTAACTCTTTTGGCGATCTCGTGCTGCTGCCATGCGATTTCGGATTTGAACGATCTTTTCCGAGGTTTCGAGTACCAGTTCCGGACCAGTGATTTGGCTATCACCCACCTCTGCCCAGCAGAGTGGTGATCGACACTTCCGTCCGTACAGCGCTTCAAACGGTGCTGCCTTAATACTTGCGTGGTAGCTGTTATTATACGAAAACTCTACCAAGGGTAAGTGGGGTTCCCAACTCTTTCCGAAATCTAAGACGCATGCACGCAACATATCCTCCAGGGTCTGGATAGTCCGTTCACTTTGCCCATCCGTCTGAGGATGGTATGCTGTACTCATATCGAGACGTGTGCCCAGTGCGCTTTGCAGCGACTTCCAAAAGTGTGAGGTAAAACGAGAATCTCGATCGGAAATGATCGAGACAGGCACTCCGTGTCTAGACACCACTTCTTTCATGTATACTCGAGTCAGTCTTTCCATTTTGTCCGTTTCCTTAATCGCTAGGAAATGTGCCGATTTAGTCAACCGGTCAACGATCACCCAGATGGTATCGCATCCCGTCGGTGTCTTAGGCAAACCCGTAATAAAATCCATTGAGATGTGCTCCCATTTCCACATTGGGAGTTCCGGTTGTTGCAGTAGACCAGATGGTTTCTGGTATTCAATCTTGACTCTGGCACAAGTCAAGCATTTGCTCACGTAGGTGGCAATGTCGGCTTTCATGTTCGGCCACCAGTAAAGTGCCTTTAAATCATGATACATTTTATCTGAGCCAGGGTGGATAGAATATCGGGACTTGTGAGCTTCGTCCATCACTAGAGTTCTCAACTCTCCGTATCGTGGAACCCAAATCCGGTTCTCAAAATATCGGACCCCGTCCGATCTGGTTTCAAGTTGCTTGTTCATGCCCCGCATGAGTTCCGATGGAAGATTTTCATCTTTCAAAGCTTCCAGTTGCGCATCGCGAATCTGATCGGGTAAGCTGGCATGAATCGTAAGTTGCAATGCTCTTACTCGTCTGGGTTTATCTGTTTCTTTTCTGCTGAGGGCGTCGGCCACCACATTGGCCTTGCCCCGGTGGTACTTGATGGCACAATCATAATCTTTGAGCAGCTCGACCCAACGACGCTGTCGCATGTTCAGCTCCTTCTGATCGTAGATATGTTGGAGACTCTTGTGGTCGGTGTAAATGGTAAACTTGGTACCGTACAAGTAATGCCTCCATATCTTAAGAGCAAACACCACAGCTCCGAGTTCCAAATCATGGGTCGTGTAGTTCTTCTCGTGAACCCGTAGTTGTCTAGAGGCGTAGGCTATAACCTTCTCGAGTTGCATCAGCACACAACCGAGACCTTGTATAGATGCGTCACAGTGTACCTCAAAATTTTCTGTTCCCTCGGGGAGGGCTAAAATAGGGGCGCTACAAAGCTTGGTTTTCAACAGTTGGAAAGCGGATTCTTGCGCGTCACCCCAGTTGTACTTAGTGCCCTTGTGAGTCAAAGCGGTGAGGGGTTGAGCAATCTTTGAAAATCCCTCGATGAAACGCCGATAGTAGCCGGCCAGTCCTAGGAATTGTCGCACTTCAGTCGGAGTCTTAGGTGCTTCCCAGTTTTTGATGGCCTCTACCTTACCGGGATCGACATGGATACCATTCTCGTTGATCACATGTCCTAAAAAGTGAACCTCGCGAAGCCAAAATTCACATTTCGAGACTTTAGCATACAGTTGTTCCTTCTTCAGTAGTTCCAGAATTATCCTTAAGTGCTCTTCGTGGTCAGTCTCGTTCTTGGAGTAGACAAGAATATCATCGATGAAAACAATCACGAACTTGTCGAGGTACGCCTTGCATACTCGATTCATGAGATCCATAAATACGGCTGGCGCGTTGGTTAGGCCAAAAGGCATAACCGAGAACTCGTAGTGACCATACCGTGTTCTGAAAGCCGTCTTTGAAATATCTTCTTCGCGCACTCTCAACTGGTGGTAACCGGATCGTAGATCGATCTTCGAGTAGTAACTCGATCCCTGAAGCTGGTCAAATAAATCATCAATTCGGGGTAAAGGATAACGGTTCTTGACCGTCACCTTGTTCAATTCCCGGTAGTCGATGCACATTCGGAAAGTCCCGTCTTTCTTTCGAACAAACAAGACAGGGGCTCCCCATGGCGATGAGCTAGGTCGGATAAAACCTTTATCCAACAAATCTTGCAACTGGGTGGACAACTCCTGAAGTTCCGCCGGTGCGAGCCGATACGGGGCTCGTGCTATGGGTGCTGCACCGGGTGTCAACTCGATTTGGAATTCGACTTGACGAATAGGAGGGAGTCCGGGCAAATCCTCCGGGAAAACATCCGGAAAGTCTCGCACAACCGGTATGTCTTCAATTCGTTTCTCCTCCGCGGGTTTCTCAACAATCTGCGCCAAAATTGCCGGATGACCCTTTCGTAGATACTTCTGTGCTTTCATAAGGGTGATGATGCTGTTGGTCATGCCGCTTCTCTCGCCTCGGACCGAAATGATCTCGCCGGAAGGGGTGGTAATATGGACTATTTTATCATGGCATATAATCTCCGCTCGGTTCTCGGATAACCAGTCCATGCCGACAACGACATCGAAACTACTAAGCGTAAAAGGAATAAGGTCGATGTCAAAAACATGACCTGACAGTTTCAACTTACATCCCGCAAGTATATGAGTTGTTACTACAGTTTTACCATTAGCTAATTCAACAGGAAACTTAGCGTCTAACGGGGTTGGAGTAAGGTCTAAAAGTTGGCTAAAGGCTTTCGACACAAAACTCCTATCAGCTCCAGTGTCAAACAAAATAGAAGCAAAATAATCGTTTACAGGGAACTTACCGGACACCACATGCGGATCATTGCGGGCTTGACCCGATCCAATCACAAACGCTCTTCCTTTGCCATTTCCTCCACCGTTACTGCCACTTCCATTGCCCCCATTGTTGTCATTATGTTTCAGCTTGGGGCAATCCTTCCGGAAATGACCTTCCTGTCCACATTCAAAACATCCCTTAGTCATCGGTTGCTTAGGAGCACCCTTTGCCTCAAGGTCTCCTCTACATTCTTTCGCTTGGTGACCTATCTTTCCGCATCTTTGACACTTGACACGGTCACACTGGCCAACATGATGATAGTTGCACCTGTTGCACTTTGGATACTTCCCAGCATATCCGCTCGAAACCTGCCCGCTACCGTTGTTGTTGGAGTTGTTGTTGTTGTGATTCTGAGTGTTAAAGCTCCGGGTGAACTCGGGTTTACGGTAGTGTTGTTGCGGTGGGAGGTTCGAGGATGAAGACCTGGTGTTGTCGAACTTTCTTTTCCCGCTGTTCGGGTTGCTGTTGTTGTTACTGTTGCTGACGTGGTCATTACTCGGGTTGTCACGGGCTTTAACAGTCGAACCCCTCGGTGGTAACGCACTCTGGGTCACAGCCTGATCCGTCAGTTTGTGAGCCAAACGGATCGCTTGTTGGATCGTGGCTGGTCTGGAAGACGTCACCATACCCTGAATCTGTGGTGCTAACCCATCAATGTACATCTCTATTCTCTTGCTCGGCGGATCCACCATCCGCGGACACATCACAGCCAACTCGTGCGAACGAGTAGTGTAGGCTTCAATCTCCGAACCTACCATCTTTAGTGACCAAAATTCTGATTCTAACTTCGAAATTTCTTCCCTCGGATAGTACTCCTCTCGCATCATGCTTTTGAACTCCTCCCAGTTCATCGCGTTAGCCAGTTCCAATCCAAGGATCTGGACGTTCGAATTCCACCAAGTGAGGGCGGAATCCTCAAGTGTCCTAGCAGCGAATTTGACCCTACTGGCAGGGGGACAGTTACACATCTCAAAGGCCGACTCGGCCTTCTCAGCCCAACGCAGGAAGCCTATAGCTCCCTCAGTGCCCTTAAACGTACTGGGCTTGCAGTCAAGGTAGTTCTTGAAGGTACATGTTCCATTCGGACCTCCTGTTTGATTTTGAACGTGTGCAGCTAAAGCGGCAGCAACATGGTCATTCAGCAGGGTTTGGAGTTCAGCTGCAGTCATGCTGATGTTACCACGTCCTCGTCCAGCGTTTCTTCCGGCCATTTCCTAGAATCACAGTATAAAATGTTAAACATGAATTTTTCTTTCATATGCAACACACCATACATGTAATAAAAAAAAAAAATAGGTAAGAAAGAAAAATAAGGAACAACATCACATCACAACCACATATTAGTCTAAGTAAAAATTCATGATTAAAACCATTGTATTCGCTACAAAGTATTTCCAATCAATCCTTAAAATCATAGAAAAATAATAGTTAGGATGGAGACAACCCCTCCATCTAAGTCTCATCATCACTAGATGTCGTCATCGGAGGACACCTCTGAATGTGCCTCCTCCTCAGCCGGTTCCTCCTCCGGCTCCTCTTCGGGATCTTCCTCGGGATCCTCCTCAGGCTCCTCTTCGGGATCTTCTTCAGGTTCCTCTTCAGGCTCTGCCTCGGGTTCTGCTGCGTTCTGGGCAAGTTGCATTTGTAGGATATCGCAACGTTCTAATGCTATTTCGGTTCGGGTCCTTGCTTCTTGGAGTTGCGCTTTCAAGTCTATCATTTCGGCTTGCATCTTCATCATAACCTTCGTTTGTTGCTCACTAGTCTCTTGCATTTCTTTCGTTGCCGCTGCCATGCGGGCAATCTCCTCCTGAGTCTCGGTTCCATCTTTAAACAGTCTGGCAACATTTTCTCTAGTGTAGCGCATGTAACCCACATCACGCTCCAAACAAGAAACGACAGCTGCGAGAACTCGCTCTACAGGTTCGGGTATAGGTGGTAGAGTGTTAGGGTAAGCAGGGTGGTTCGGGTGAGGCAATGGGGGAACTTGTTCACGGTAGACCATACGTCTGATCATGTTGGGGTACCACTCCTAGCTAACGTCGTTGTCATACAAGCCTCCGGATAGGCGGTACCTCTTCGGTGCAGGAGCTTCGAGTTCCGGGACTACGTGGGGTGGCGAGGCAGTAGGTAACTGCGGTTCCTTCCCGTGAGCATGCGTCATCGAATCGGATGATGATGAGGGTGGCGTCGACATTTCTACAGGTAAGCCGTGTATATGCGCGCGTATGAGCGAAAGAGGTAAGAGATAAGATTACAAGACTACACAAACCTATGCAGTGCGTATTATTATAACTAATGGGTCGTCGCGGTTATAGTCTAGTATGCATGCAGTTTCTAGTTCGCTATAACCAATGGCTCTGATACCAATCTGTCACACCCTCAAAATCCACTAACGGAGTTTTACCGTCAGAGGGTGTGAACTGGCAGGATCGGATTCATTAGTTATAACCAAACCAAAGAAAAACGTTTAAATGAAAGTAAATGCGGAAGCGTAAAACCTTAATTCAAAAGTTGCGTCACGCAGGACGACTTAAAACCAAATGTAACTGTTAAAATTAAGTTTGCAGAATAAAAGTGTTTTCATTAATGCATGCTCCTAAACCGCGCGCCCGCCTCGGCTACCTGAGAATAACATACTAAAAGGGGTCAACACGAGGTTGGTGAGTTCACAAGTTATATAAGATAAATCGTTTAGCGTTTGAGTTCAGCGTTTTCGTTAAGTGTTTTGCGTAACCATGTTACGGCGTTTAAAAGTTTTGCGTAACCACGTTACGGCGTTTAAATGTTTTGCGTAACCACGTTACGGCGTTTAAATGTTTTGCGTAACCACGTTACGGCGTTTAAGTGTGTAACCACGTTACAGCGTTTAAGTGTGTAACCACGTTACAGCGTTTAAATGTTACCAGATAATGTTATGTCAAATTATATATCGATAGGTAGCTAATCTATACAACAAGTATTACTAAGTGGTTCGAGACCGAAGCTGACTGTTTATCAAGTGCCCGTCACCAGGTCAACCCAGACCATGGTAAGTGTTAGCCAAAATTACACCCACTCAACCTCCAGTTGAGCTTAGCGTCGGGTGGGGTTTGTCAAACCCAGTAGTACTACTCAACAGTGACTCGCTATTCCAAATATTAACCGGTTCGATGCGTGGGACTTCAAGGGTTACGTGCCGCTTAGCCTCTACAAGTGATATATATAATTTATAACAAAATCTTAAATATGTGTTTATCTCAAAAATGCGTTTATCGGAGTATGTTATCTCCCCCAAGTGAAAAACGTTTGAAAACAGTTCAAAGAGCGGGGTAAGTGAACTCACTGTTTGCGAAGAATATTCCAAATTAGATCACCGAGTGATGCGCGTCGTAGAAAACTCTCTAGCGTTCTAAAATAACAAAGAGATTTTCTAAGTATCGGAACGTTTAACGAGTCTCTAGACTCGGCACATAATACCTATGCACGTATCATGTTTCGTGTTTCGTTTGTGAACCGTGTGTGATTTAAACAAGTACAATTGTGATACGATACACGAGTGAGCAATTACTTTCGTGTCATGTATTAATAACATACTTACAAGCAATTATTCCCGTAAGGGCATTTTGGTCAACAAACAAAGACTAACTAACCATTATTCCCCATAAGGGCAATTTGGTCAATTCATGGCAATCAAACTAGCAACTATTCCCCGCAAGGGTATTTTGGTCAAAATACAACAATTATATAAAAACTATCATATTTCATGCATTCCTACACAACTCAGCAGCTAGTTTCATTGTGACAGAATTTCTACTTGAAAGATTGTACTATTTCACCGATCATATCATCTCAATTAATTCACCAAAAATCACCACTGAAACATACATGTCTTAGGTTTCCAGAACATATTTTATATTATTTTTATTCCATATAGATTTCTCATAATGATCAAAACACTACAGTAAACTCATATCAGTCAGATTCATGCACAACAGAATGTTATTTGCAATTCCCGGTAAACGAAAAATCCAATAAATGCAAGACCACTTGGGTTTGGTTCCTAACTCAGTGAGTCAACTTCCAGAAGTGGAACCAACCCAATTGGCCTCGTAGTTCATGAGATATAGAATTTACAATATAACCTAACAGCAGGTCTAACAGCTCAGCTTTGCATCACGTTTTTGTAAAATCATAAAAGTATACTTCCACTTATCCAAAAATTACGAATTTATACTTTATAGAAACTAGACTCAACCTAGTTTACTGCAGTACCCACAATCTCAATCAATTTTCACGTTTACACTTCGTTACAGTCAGTTAAACATCGTATATATATTCTGTCCAGAATCTGTTCACATCAAAACTCAACATCATAACAATCTATGAACTATCATGCATCCATATAACCCTCTAGACACCATAACTACTATCCATGCATATAAATCACACCATACATACAAGATTAGGGTTTGTGATCTAATCCAAATCAAAGACAACAATGAATCATGCAACAACATCAATCTAGTTATCAATCTATTATGCAACTAACAAGAATCATATTGATCACATACATACATATAATCGGCCTACTTAGGGTTTACATACAACCCATTAAACATCAAAATTACACAACAAGGAGTTAAGGGATGATCAAGTATACCTTCCTAGCACCTAGTTCTTGGATTAATCTCTTGATTGATGTGTGTGTGTGTGATCTTTGTGGACGGCAGCCGTGGAGAGGGAACAAGAGACTTCCGATCGGAAGTTGTAGGGTTAGGGAAAATAGTTAGGGTTTAGTGTTTAAGTTATATTTATAAATAATCAAGTTACATTCTAGTCCCTCTTCTTTCCAAGTGTTGTTTTTCTAGAACATTCCATCATACTTGGACAATAAGTTAACATGACCATAGTATTATCACATAGCACATAATCCTAACACATAATAATCATATAATTATTGTTTTTACGTTTGTCGTTTATTTATCAATCGTTTGCGTCAACTCGTTTGCGTTTCGGTGCAAATCCCGAAAGACTACCCATGTAGTGAGTGTTAAGCGTCATTTAAACCCTAGTTTAAATGTAATGAAGTGTGCGTTATAGATTCAACGATCTTAAAGTTTGAATTGACGGAGTTGAGTTAACGGAGTTAACCTGGAATTGACGATTGTCACAGTGTAGCCGTGATTTTAGACCTTAAAGCGCTTAATGCAATTGGGGGCTTGACAGGCTTCTGCTGGGTTTAAGTGGACAACAATATCGGCATTCGCGGTTTTTGCGTTTAGTTGTGCTTAAAAGATAAACTATATGTTTTAAAGATCAGTTTCGATTTCTGAATCCATTGCAAATAACTTTTTCAGGGAAGAAAAAAAGATTTAAGTGTGGGAATTTTGATATGGGCCAGATTATATATAAATAACATAAGTATTTCGTCCACTTTTGAGTTACTTTAATGTTGTTTTTTAAGTTTTTATCAAATTATATTTCATACACTTTTTAGGTAATATATAGGATAAAGTCCAATAATATTTAGGAATAGCTCGTACAAACTCCACATGCCATTCATCCATCAAATTCACCGAGTGCATCCACTTAATACCATCAATGAGTCATTGGCTTATTGTGATTTGTCAAACCAGTCGGCTATAACTTTAGTTTTTCCAGCTCTCTTTTGTCTGAGATGAGGGAGGTGTAGCCGTGATTTTTGAACTTAAAGCGCTTAATGCAATTGGGGGCTTGATAGGCTTCTGCTGGGTTTAAGTGGACCACAATATCGGCATTCGCGGTTTTTGCGTTTATTTGTGCTTAAAAGATAAACTATATGTTTTAAAGATCAGTTTCGATTTCTGAATCCATTGCAAATAACTGTTTCAGGGAAGAAAAAAAAGGTTAAAGTGTGGGGATTTTTGATATGGGCCAGATTATATATAAATAATATAAGTATTTCATCCACTTTTGAGTTACTTTAATGTTGTTTTTAAAGTTTTTATCAAATTATATTTCATACACTTTTTAGGTAATATATAGGATAAAGTCCAATAATATTTAGGAATAGCTCGTACAAATTCCACATGACCATTCATCCATCAAATTCACCGAGTGCATCTACTTAATACCATCAATGAGTCATTGACTTATAGTGATTTGTCAAACCAGTATGCTTTGACTTTAGTTTTTCCAGCTCTCTTTTGTCTGAGATGAGGGAGGTGTAGCCGTGATTTTTGAACTTAAAGCGCTTAATGCAATTGGGGGCTTGATAGGCTTCTACTGGGTTTAAGTGGACCACAATATCGGCATTCGCGGTTTTTACGTTTATTTGTGCTTAAAAGATAAACTACATGTTTTGAAGATAAGTTTCGATTTCTGAATCCATTGCAAATAACTGTTTCAGGGAAGAAAAAAAGATTTAAGTGTGGGGATTTTTGATATGGGCCAGATTATATATAAATAATATAAGTATTTCATCCACTTTTGAGTTACTTTAATGTTGTTTTTTAAGTTTTTATCAAATTATATTTCATACACTTTTTAGTTAATATATAGGATAAAGTCCAATAATATTTAGGAATAGCTCGTACAAACTCCACATGACCATTCATCCATCAAATTCACCGAGTGCATCTACTTTATACCATCAACGAGTCATTGGCTTATAGTGACTTGTCAAACCAGTCTGCTTTGACTTTAGTTTTTTCAGCTCTCTTTTGTCTGAGATGAGGGAGGTGTAGCCGTGATTTTTGAACTTAAAGAGCTTAATACAATTGGGGGCTTGACAGGCTTCTGGCTGGGTTTAAGTGACAACAATATCGGCATTCATGTTTTTTGTATTTGTTTGTGCTTAAAAGACAACCTATATGTTTTAAAGATCAGTTTCGAATTCTGAATCCATTGCAAAGAACTTTTTCAGGGAAGAAAAAAAGATTTAAGTGTGGAGATTTTTCATATGGGCCAAATTATATATAAATAATATAAGTATTTCATACACTTTTGAGTTACTTTAATGTTGTTTTTAAAGTTTTTATAAAAATTTATTTTCATACACTTTTTAGGTAATATATAAGACAAAGTCCAATAATATTTAGGAATAGCTCGTACAGCCTCCACATGACCATTCATCCATCAAATTTCACCGAGTGAATCTACTCTGTACCATCAACGAGTCATTAGCTTATGGTGATTTGTCAAACCAGTCTGCTTTGACTTTAGTTTTTCCAGCTCTCTTTTGTCTGAGATGGGGTAGCTGTAGCCGTGATTTTTGAACTTAAAGCGCTTAATGCAATTGGGGGCTTGACAGGCTTCTGGCTAGGTTTAAGTGGACAACAATATCGGCATTCGCGGTTTTTGCGTTTATTTGTGCTTAAAAGATAACCTGTATGTTTTAAAGGTCAGTTTCGAATTCTGATTCCATTGCAAATAACTTTTTCAGGGACGAAAAAAGATTTAAGTGTGGGGATTTTTGATATGAGCCAGATTATATATAAATAATATAAGAATTTCATACACTTTTGAGTTATTTAATGTTGTTTTTAAAGTTTTTATCAAATTATATTTCATACACTTTTTAGGTAATATATAAGATAAAGTCCAATAATATTTAGGAATAGCTCGTACAAACTCCACATGACCATTGATCCATCAAATTCACCGAGTGCATCTACTTAATACCATCAATGAGTCATTGGCTTTTAGTGATTTGTCAAACTAGTCTGCTTTGACTTTAGTTTTTCCAACTCTCTTTTGTCTGAGATGAGGGAGGTGTAGCCGTGATTTTTGAACTTAAAGCGCTTAATGCAATTGGGGGCTTGATAGGCTTCTGCTGGGTTTAAGTGGACCACAATATCGGTATTCGCGGTTTTTGCATTTATTTGTGCTTAAAAGATAAAGTATATGTTTTAAAGATCGGTTTCGATTTATGAATCCATTGCAAATAACTTTTTCAGGGAAGAAAAAAATATTTAAGTGTGGGGATTTTTGATATGGGCAAGATTATATATAAATAATATAAGTATTTCATCCACTTTTGAGTTACTTTAATGTTGTTTTTAAAGTTTTTATCAAATTATATTTCATACACTTTTTAGGTAATATATAGGATAAAGTCCAATAATATTTAGGAATAGCTCGTACAAACTCCACATGACCATTCATTCATCAAATTCACCGAGTGCAACAACTTAATACCATCAATGAGTCATTGACTTATAGTGATTTGTCAAACCAGTATGCTTTGACTTTAGTTTTTCCAGCTCTCTTTTGTCTGAGATGAGGGAGGTGTAGCCGTGATTTTTGAACTTAAAGCGCTTAATGCAATTGGGGGCTTGATAGGATTCTGCTGGGTTTAAGTGGACCACAATATCGGCATTCGCGGTTTTTGCGTTTATTTGTGCTTAAAAAATAACCTATATGTTTTAAAGATCAGTTTCGATTTCTGATTCCGTTGCAAATAACTTTTTCAGGGATGAAAAAAGATTTAAGTGTGAGGATTTTTTATATGGGCCAGATTATATATAAATAATATAAGTATTTAACACACTTTTGAATTCCTTTAATGTTGTTTTTAAAGTTTTTATCAAATTATATTTCATACACTTTTTAGGTAATATATAGGATAAAGTCCAATAATATTTAGGAATTGCTCGTACTAACTCCACGTTACCATTCATCCATCAAATTCACCGAGTGCATCTACTTAATACCATCAACGAGTCATTGGCTTATAGTGACTTGTCAAACCAGTCTGCTTTGACCTTAGTTTTTCCAGCTCTCTTTTGTCTAAGATGAGGGAGGTGTAGCCGTGATTTTTGAACTTAAAGCGCTTAACGCAATTGGGGGCTTGATAGGCTTCTGCTGGGTTTAAGTGGACATAAATATCGGCATTCGCGGTTTTTGCGTTTATTTGTGCTTAAAAGATAACATAAATGTTTTAAAGATCAGTTTCTATTACTGATTCCATTGCAAATAACTTTTTCAGGGACGAAAAAAGATTTAAGTGCGGGAATTTTTGATATGGGCCAAATTATATATAAATAATAGAAGTATTTCAAACACTTTTGATTTACTTTAAAGTTGTTTTTAAAGTTTTTATCAAATTATATTTCATACACTTTTTAGGTAAAATATAGGACAAAGTCCAATAATATTTAGGAATAGCTCGTACAGCCTCCGCATGACCATTCATCCATCAAATTTCACCGAGTGCATCTACTTAGTACCATCAACGAGTCATTGGCTTATGGTGATTTGTCAAACCAGTCTGCTTTGACTTTAGTTTTTCCAGCTCTCTTTTGTCTAAGATGGGGTAGGTGTAGCCGTGATTTTGAACTTAAAGCGCTTAACGCAATTGGGGGCTTGACAGGCTTCTGGTTGGGTTAAGTGGACAACAATATCGGCAATGGCGGTTTTTGCGTTTATTTGTGTTTAAAAGATAACCAATATGTTTAAAAGGTTAGTTTCGAATTCTGATTCCATTGCAAATAACTTTTTCAGGGACGAAAAAAGATTTAAGTGTGGGGATATTTGATATGGGCCAAATTATATATAAATAATATAAGTATTTAATATACTTTTGAGTTACTTTAATGTTGTTTTTAAAGTTTTTATAAAAATTTATTTTCATACACTTTTTAGGTAATATATAAGACAAAGTCAAATAATATTTTGGAATAGCTCGTACAGCCTCCACATGACCATTCATCCATCAAATTTCACCGAGTGCATCTACTTTGTACCATTAACGAGTCATTTGCTTATGGTGATTTTTCAAACCAGTCTGCTTTAACTTTAGTTTTTTCAGCTCTCTTTTGTCTGAGATGGGGTAGGTGTAGCCGTGATTTTTGAACTTAAAGCGCTTAACGCAATTGGGGGCTTGACAGGCTTCTGGCTGGAATAAGAGGACAACAATATCGGCAATCACGGTTTTTGCGTTTATTTGTGTTTAAAAGATAACCAATATGTTTTAAAGATTAGTTTCGAATTCTGATTCCATTGCATATAACTTTTTCAGGGACGAAAAAAGATTTAAGTGTGGGGATTTTTGATATGGGCCAGATTATATATAAATAACATAAGTATTTCATCCACTTTTGAGTTACTTTAATGTTGTTTTTTAAGTTTTTATCAAATTATATTTCATACACTTTTTAGGTAATATATAGGATAAAGTCCAATAATATTTAGGAATAGCTCGTACAAACTCCACATGACCATTCATCCATCAAATTCACCGAGTGCATCCACTTAATACCATCAATGAGTCATTGGCTTATTGTGATTTGTCAAACCAGTCGGCTATAACTTTAGTTTTTACAGCTCTCTTTTGTCTGAGATGGGGTAGGTGTAGCCGTGATTTTTGAACTTAAAGCGCTTAACGCAATTGGGGGCTTGATAGGCTTCTGGCTGGGTTTAAGTGGAAAACAATATCGGCATTCGAGTTTTTTGCATTTGTTTGTGCTTAAAAGACAACCTATATGTTTTAAAGATCAGTTTCGAATTCTGAATCCATTGCAAATAACTTTTTCAGGGAAGAAAAAAAGATTTAAGTGTGGGGATTTTTCATATGAGCCAAATTATATATAAATAATATAAGTATTTCATACACTTTTGAGTTACTTTAATGTTGTTTTTAAAGTTTTTATAAAAATTTATTTTCATACACTTTTTAGGTAATATATAAGACAAAGTCCAATAATATTTAGGAATAGCTCGTACAGCCTCCACATGACCATTCATCCATCAAATTTCACCGAGTGCATCTACTTTGTAGCATCAACGAGTCATTAGCTTACGGTGATTTGTCAAACCAGTCTACTTTGACTTTAGTTTTTCCAGCTCTCTTTTGTCTGAGATGGGGTAGCTGTAGCCGTGATTTTTGAACTTAAAAAGCTTAATGCAATTGGGGGCTTGACAGTCTTCTGGCTGGGTTTAAGTGGACAACAATATTGGCATTCGCGGTTTTTGCGTTTATTTGTGCTTAAAAGATAACCTATATGTTTTAAAGATCAGTTTCGAATTCTGATTCCATTGCAAATAAATTTTTCAGGGACGAAAAAAGATTTAAGTGTGGGGATTTTTGATATGAGCTTGATTATATATAAATAAGATAAGTATTTCATACACTTTTGAGTTATTTAATGTTGTTTTTAAAGTTTTTATCAAATTATATTTTCATACACTTTTTAGGTAATATATAGGATAAAGTCCAATAATATTTAGGAATAGCTCGTACAAACTCCACATGACCATTCATCCATCAAATTCACCGAGTGCATCTACTTAATACCAGCAATGAGTCATTGGCTTATAGTGATTTGTCAAACCAGTCTGCTTTGACTTTAGTTTTTCCAGCTCTCTTTTGTCTGAGATGAGAGAGGTGTAGCCGTGATTTTTGAACTTAAAGCGCTTAATGCAAATGGGGGCTTGATAGGCTTCTGCTGGGTTTAAGTGGACCACAATATCGGCATTCGCGGTTTTTGAGTTTATTTGTGCTTAAAAGATAAACTATATGTTTTTAAGATCAGTTTCGATTTCTGAATCCATTGCAAATAAATTTTTCAGGGAAGAAAAAAAGATTTAAGTGTGGGGATTTTTGATATGGGCCAGATTATATATAAATAATATAAGTATTTCATCCACTTTTGAGTTACTTTAATGTTGTTTTTAAAGTTTTTATCAAATTATATTTCATACACTTTTTAGGTAATATATAGGATAAAGTCCAATAATATTTAGGAATAGCTCGTACAAACTCCACATGACCATTCATCCATCAAATTCACCGAGTGCATCAACTTAATACCATCAATGAGTCATTGACTTATAGTGATTTGTCAAACCAATATGCTTTGACTTTAGTTTTTCCAGCTCTCTTTTGTCTGAGATGAGGGAGGTGTAGCCGTGATTTTTGAACTTAAAGCGTTTAATGCAATTGGGGGCTTGATAGGATTCTGCTGGGTTTAAGTGGACCACAATATCGGCATTCGCGGTTTTTTGGTTTATTTGTTCTTAAAAGATAACCTATATGTTTTAAAGATCAGTTTCTATTTCTGATTTCATTGCAAAAAACTTTTTCAGGGACGAAAAAAGATTTATGTGTGGGGATTTTTTATATGGGCCAGATTATATATAAATAATATAAGTATTTCACACACTTTTGAGTTACTTTAATGTTGTTTTTATAGTTTTCATCAAATTATATTTCATACAGTTTTTAGGTAATATATAGGATAAAGTCCAATAATATTTAGGAATAGCTCGTACAACCTCCACATTACCATTCATCCATCAAATTCACCGAGTGCATATATGTAATACCATCAATGAGTCATTGGCTTATTGTGAATTGTCAAACCAGTCTGCTTTGACTTTAGTTTTTCCAGCTCTCTTTTGTCTGAGATGGGTTGGTGTATACGTGATTTTTGACCTTAAAAATGCAATTGAGGGCTTGATAGGCTTCTGGCTGGGTTTAAGTGGACAACGATATCGGCATTCGCGGTTTTTGCGTTTATTTGTGCTTAAAAGATAACCTATATGTTTTAAAGATCAGTTTCGAATTCTGATTCCATTGCAAATAAACTTTTCAAGTACGAAAAAAGATTTAAGTGTGGGGATTTTTGATATGGGCCAGATTATATATAAATATTATAAGTATTTCATACACTTTTGAGTTACTTTAATGTTGTTTTTAAAGTTTTTATCAAATTATATTTCATACACTTTTTAGGTAATATATAGGACAAAGTCCAATAATATTTAGGAATAAATCGTACAGCCTCCACATGACCATTCATCCAACAAATTTCACCGAGTGCATCTACTTTGTACTATCAACGAGTCATTGGCTTATAGTGACTTGTCAAACCAGTCTGCTTTAACTTTAGTTTTTCCAGCTCTCTTTTGTCTAAGATGGGGTAGGTGTAGCCGTGATTTTTGAACTTAAAGCGCTTAATGCAATTGGGGGCTTGATAGGCTTCTGCTGGGTTTAAGTGGACCACAATATCGGCATTCGCGGTTTTTGCGTTTATTTGTGCTTAAAAGATAAACTATATTTTTTAAAGATCAGTTTCGATTTCTGAATCCATTGCAAATAACTTTTTCATGGAAGAAAAAAAGATTTAAGTGTGGGGATTTTTAATATGGGCCAGATTATATATAAATAATATAATTATTTCACACACTTTTGAGTTACTTTAATGTTGTTTTTATAGTTTTTATCAAATTATATTTCATACACTTTTTAGGTAATATATAGGATAAAGTCCAATAATATTTAGGAATAGCTCGTACAAACTCCACATTACCATTCATCCATCAAATTCACCGAGTGCATCTACTTAATACCATCAACGAGTCGTTGGCTTATAGTGACTTGTCAAACCAGTCTGATTTGACTTTAGTTTTTCCAGCTCTCTTTTGTCTGAGATGGGGTAGGGCTAGCCGTGATTTTTGACATTAAAGCGCTTAATACAATTTGGGGCTTGATAGGCTTTTGGCTGGGTTTAAGTGGACAATAATATCGGCATTCGCGGTTTTTGCCTTTATTTGTGCATAAAAGATAACCTATATGTTTTAAAGATTAGTTTCGAATTCTGATTCCATTGCAAATAACTTTTTCAGGGACGAAAAAAGATTTAAGTGTGGGGATTTTTGATATGAGCCAGATTATATATAAATAATATAAGTATTTCATACACTTTTGAGTTACTTTAATGTTGTTTTTAAAGTTTTTATCAAAATATATTTCATACTCTTTTTAGGTAATATATAGAATAAAGTCCAATAATATTTAGGAATAGCTTGTACAAACTCCACATGACCATTCATCCATCAAATTCACCGAGTGCATCTACTTAATACCATCAACGAGTCATTGGCTTATAGTGACTTGTCAAACCAGTCTGCTTTAACTTTAGTTTTTCCAGATCTTTTTGTCTGAGATGGGGTAGGTGTAGCCGTGATTTTAGACCTTAAAGCGCTTAATTCAATTGGGGGCTTGACAGGCTTCTGGCAGGGTTTAAGTGGACAACAATATCGGCATTCGCGGTTTTTGCGTTTAGTTGTGCATAAAAGATAACCTATATGTTTTAAAGATCAGTTTCGAATTCTGATTCCATTGCAAATAACTTTTTCAGGGACGAAAAGAGATTTAAGTGTGGGGATTTTTGATATGAGCCAGATTATATATAAATAATATAAGTATTTCATACACTTTTGAGTTACTTTAATGTTGTTTTTAAAGTTTTTATCAAATTATATTTCATACACTTTTTAGGTAATACATAGGACAAAGTCCAATAATATTTAGGAATAGCTCGTACAAACTCCACATGAACATTCATCCATCAAATTCACCGAGTGAATCTACTTAATACCATCAACGAGTCATTGGCTTATAGTGACTTGTCAAACCAGTCTGCTTTGACTTTAGTTTTTCAAGCTCTCTTTTGTATGAGATGGGGTAGGTGTAGCTGTGATTTTAGACCTTAAAGTGCTTAATGCAATTGGGGGCTTGTTAGGCTTCTGGCTGGGTTTAAGTGGACAACAATATCGGCATTCGTGTTTTTTGCATTTTTTTGTGCTTAAAAGACAACCTATATGTTTTAAAGATCAGTTTCGAATTCTGATTCCATTGCAAATAACTTTTTCAGGGAAGAAAAAAAGATTTAAGTGTGGGTATTTTTCATATGGGCCAAATTATATATAAATAATATAAGTATTTCATACACTTTTGAGTTACTTTAATGTTGTTTTTAAAGTTTTTATCAAATTATATTTCATACACTTTTTAGGTAATATATTGGATAAAGTCCAATAATATTTAGGAATAGCTCGCACAAACTCCACATGACCATTCATCCCTCAAATTCACCGAGTGCATCTACTTAATACCATCAACGAGTCATTGGCTTATAGTGACTTGTCAAACCAGTCTGATTTGACTTTAGTTTTTCCAGCTCTCTTTTGTCTGATATGGGGTAGGGGTAGCCGTGATTTTTGACCTTAAAGCGCTTAATGCAAATTGGGGCTTGATAGGCTTCTGGCTGGGTTTAAGTGGACAGTAATATCGGCATTCGCGGTTTTTGCGTTTATTTGTGTATAAAAGATAACCTATATGTTTTAAAGATCAGTTTCGAATTCTGATTCCATTGCAAATAACTTTTTCAGGGACGAAAAATGATTTAAGTATGGGGATTTTTGATATGAGCCAGATTATATATAAATAATATAAGTATTTCATATACTTTTGAGTTACTTTAATGTTGTTTTTAAAGTTTTTATCAAATTATATTTCATACTCTTTTTAGGTAATATATAGAATAAAGTCCAATAATATTTAGGAATAGCTCGTACAAACCCCACATGACCATTCATCCATCAAATTCACCGAGTGCATCTACTTAATACTATCAACGAGTCATTGGCTTATAGTGACTTGTCAAACCAGTCTGCTTTGACTTTAGTTTTTCCAGCTCTTTTTGTCTGAGATGGGGTAGGTGTAGCCGTGATTTTAGACCTTAAAGCGCTTAATGCAATTGGGGGCTTGACAGGCTATTGGCAGGGTTTAAGTGGACAACAATATCGTCATTCGCGGTTTTTGCATTTATTTGTGCATAAAAGATAACCTATATGTTTTAAAGATCAGTTTCGAATTCTGATTCCATTGCAAATAACTTTTTCAGGGACGAAAAAGATTTAAGTGTGGGGATTTTTGATATGAGCAAGATTATATATAAATAATATAAGTATTTCATACACTTTTGAGTTACTTTAATGTTGTTTTTAAAGTTTTTATCAAATTATATTTCATACACTTTTTAGGTAATATATGGATAAAGTCCAATAATATTTAGGAATAGCTCGCACAAACTCCACATGACCATTCATCCATCAAATTCACCGAGTGCCTCAACTTAATACCATCAACGAGTCATTGGCTTATAGTGACTTGTCAAACCAGTCTGCTTTGACTTTACTTTTTCCAGCTCTCTTTTGTCTGAGATGGGGTAGGTGTAGCCGTGATTTTAGACCTTAAAGCGCTTAACGCAATTTGGGGCTTGACAGGCTTCTGGCTGGGTTTAAGTGGACAACAATATCGGCATTCGTGTTTTTTGCATTTTTTTGTGCTTAAAAGACAACCTATATGTTTTAAAGATCAGTTTCGAATTCTGAATCCATTGCAAATAACTTTTTCAGGGAAGAAAAAAAGATTTAAGTGTGGGGATTTTTCATATGGGCCAAATTATATATAAATAATATAAGTATTTCATACACTTTTGAGTTACTTTAATGTTGTTTTTAAAGTTTTTATCAAATTATATTTCATACACTTTTTAGGTAATATATTGGATAAAGTCCAATAATATTTAGGAATAGCTCGCACAAACTCCACATGACCATTCATCCCTCAAATTCACCGAGTGCATCTACTTAATACCATCAACGAGTCATTGGCTTATAGTGACTTGTCAAACCAGTCTGATTTGACTTTAGTTTTTCCAGCTCTCTTTTGTCTGAGATGGGGTAGGGGTAGCCGTGATTTTTGACCTTAAAGCGCTTAATGCAATTTGGGGCTTGATAGGCTTCTGGCTGGGTTTAATGGACAATAATATCGGCATTCGCGGTTTTTGCGTTTATTTGTGCATAAAAGATAACCTATATGTTTTAAAGATCAGTTTCGAATTCTGATTCCATTGCAAATAACTTTTTCAGGGACGAAAAATGATTTAAGTATGGGGATTTTTGATATGAGCCAGATTATATATAAATAATATAAGTATTTCATATACTTTTGAGTTACTTTAATGTTGTTTTTAAAGTTTTTATCAAATTATATTTCATACTCTTTTTAGGTAATATATAGAATAAAGTCCAATAATATTTAGGAATAGCTCGTACAAACCCCACATGACCATTCATCCATCAAATTCACCGAGTGCATCTACTTAATACTATCAACGAGTCATTGGCTTATAGTGACTTGTCAAACTAGTCTGCTTTGACTTTAGTTTTTCCAGCTCTTTTTGTTTGAGATGGGGTAGGTGTAGCCGTGATTTTAGACCTTAAAGCGCTTAATGCAATTGGGGGCTTGACAGGCTATTGGCAGGGTTTAAGTGGACAACAATATCGTCATTCGCGGTTTTTGCGTTCATTTGTGCATAAAAGATAACCTATATGTTTTAAAGATCAGTTTCGAATTCTGATTCCATTGCAAATAACTTTTTCAGGGACGAAAAAGATTTAAGTGTGGGGATTTTTGATATGAGCAAGATTATATATAAATAATATAAGTATTTCATACACTTTTGAGTCACTTTAATGTTGTTTTTAAAGTTTTTATCAAATTATATTTCATACACTTTTTAGGTAATATATGGATAAAGTCCAATAATATTTAGGAATAGCTCGCACAAACTCCACATGACCATTCATCCATCAAATTCACCGAGTGCATCAACTTAATACCATCAACGAGTCATTGGCTTATAGTGACTTGTCAAACCAGTCTGCTTTGACTTTAGTTTTTCCAGCTCTCTTTTGTCTGAGATGGGGTAGGTGTAGCCGTGATATTAGACCTTAAAGCGCTTAATGCAATTGGGGGCTTGATATTCTTCTGGCTGGGTTTAAGTGGACAACAATATCGGCATTCGTGTTTTTTGCATTTTTTTGTGCTTAAAAGACAACCTATATGTTTTAAAGATCAGTTTCGAATTCTGAATCCATTGCAAATAACTTTTTCAGGGAAGAAAAAAAGATTTAAGTGTGGGGATATTTGATATGGGCCAAATTATATATAAATAATATAAGTATTTCAAACACTTTTGAGTTACTTTAATGTTGTTTTTAAAGTTTTTATAAAAATTTATTTTCATACACTTTTTAGGTAATATATAGGACAAAGTCCAATAAAATTTAGGAATAGCTCGTATAGCCTCCACATGACCATTCATCAATCAAATTCACCGAGTGCATCTACTTATTTCCATCAACGAGTCATTGGCTTATGGTGATTTGTTAAACCAGTCTGCTTGGACTTTAGTTTTTCCAGCTCTCTTTTGCCTGAGATGGGGTAGGTGTAGCCGTGATTTTAGACCTTAAAGCGCTTAATGCAATTGGGGGCTTGATAGGCTTCTGGCTGGGATAAGTGGACAACAATATCGGCAATCCTGGTTTTTGCGTTTTTTTGTGCTTAAAAGACAACCTATATGTTTTAAAGATCAGTTTCGAATTCTGAATCCATTGCAAATAACTTTTTCAGGGAAGAAAAAAAGATTTAAGTGTGGGGATATTTGATATGGGCCAAATTATATATAAATAATATAAGTATTTCATACACTTTTGAGTTACTTTAATGTTGTTTTTAAAGTTTTTATAAAAATTTATTTTCATACACTTTTTAAGTAATATATAGGACAAAGTCCAATAATATTTAGGAATAGCTCGTACAGCCTCCACATGACCATTCATCAATCAAATTCACCGAGTGCATCTACTTATTTCCATCAACGAGTCATTGGCTTATGGTGATTTGTTAAACCAGTCTGCTTGGACTTTAGTTTTTCCAGCTCTCTTTTGTCAGAGATGGGGTAGGTGTAGCCGTGATTTTGAACTTAAAGCGATTAACGCAATTGGGGGCTTGACAGGCTTCTTGCTGGGATAAGTGGACAACAATATCGGCAATCGTGGTTTTTGCGTTTATTTGTGTCTAAAAGATAACCAATATGTTTTAAAGATCAGTTTCAAATTCTGATTCCATTGCAAACAACTTTTTCAGGGACGAAAAAAGATTTAAGTGTGAGGATTTTTGATATGGGCCAAATTATATATAAATAATATAAGTATTTCATAAACTTTTGAGTTACTTTAATGTTGTTTTTAAAGTTTTTATAAAATTTTATTTTCTTACACTTTTTAGGTAATATATAGGACAAAGTCCAATAATATTTAGGAATAGCTCGTACAGCCTCCACATGACCATTCATCCATCAAATTTCACCGAGTGCATCTACTTTGTACCATCAACGAGTCATTGGCTTATAGTGACTTGTCGAACCAGTCTGCTTTGAATTTAGTTTTTCCAGCTCTCTTTTGTCTGAGATGGGGTAGGTGTAGCCGTGATTTTTGAACTTAAAGCGCTTAATGCAATTGGGGGCTTGATAGGCTTCTGCCGGGTTTAAGTGGACAACAATATCGGCATTCGCGGTTTTTGCGTTTATTTGTGCTTAAAAGATAACCTATATGTTTTAAAGATCAGTTTCGATTTCTGATTCCATTGCAAATAACGTTTTCAGGGAAGAAAAAATATTTAGGTGTGGGGATTTTTGATATGGGCAAGATTATATATAAGTAATATAAATATTTCACACACTTTTGAGTTACTTTAATGTTGTTTTTAAAGTTTTTATCAAATTATATTTCATACACTTTTTAGGTAATATATAGGATAAAGTCCAATAATATTTAGGAATAGCTCGTACAAACTCAACATTACCATTCATCCATCAAATTCACCGAGTGCATCTACTTAATACCATCAACGAGTCATTGGCTTATAGTGACTTGTCAAACCAGTCTGCTTTGACTTTAGTTTTTCCAGCTCTCTTTTGTCTAAAATAAGGGAGGTGTAGCCGTGATTTTAGACCTTAAAGCGCTTAATGCAATTGGGGGCTTGACAGGCTATTGGCAGGGTTTAAGTGGACAACAATAACGGCATTCGCGGTTTTTGCGTTCATTTGTGCATAAAAGATAACCTATATGTTTTAAAGAACAGTTTCGAATTCTGATTCCATTGCAAATAACTTTTTCAGGGACGAAAAAGATTTAAGTGTGGGGATTTTTGATATGAGCAAGATTATATATAAATAATATAAGTATTTCATACACTTTTGAGTCACTTTAATGTTGTTTTTAAAGTTTTTATCAAATTATATTTCATACACTTTTTAGGTAATATATGGATAAAGTCCAATAATATTTAGGAATAGCTCGCACAAACTCCACATGACCATTCATCCATCAAATTCACCGAGTGCATCAACTTAATACCATCAACGAGTCATTGGCTTATAGTGACTTGTCAAACCAGTCTGCATTGACTTTAGTTTTTCCAGCTCTCTTTTGTCTGAGATGGGGTAGGTGTAGCCGTGATATTAGACCTTAAAGCGCTTAATGCAATTGGGGGCTTGATATTCTTCTGGCTGGGTTTAAGTGGACAACAATATCGGCATTCGTGTTTTTTGCATTTTTTTGTGCTTAAAAGACAACCTATATGTTTTAAAGATCAGTTTCGAATTCTGAATCCATTGCAAATAACTTTTTCAGGGAAGAAAAAAAGATTTAAGTGTGGGGATATTTGATATGGGCCAAATTATATATAAATAATATAAGTATTTCAAACACTTTTGAGTTACTTTAATGTTGTTTTTAAAGTTTTTATAAAAATTTATTTTCATACACTTTTTAGGTAATATATAGGACAAAGTCCAATAAAATTTAGGAATAGCTCGTACAGCCTCCACATGACCATTCATCAATCAAATTCAACGAGTGCATCTACTTATTTCCATCAACGAGTCATTGGCTTATGGTGATTTGTTAAACCAGTCTGCTTGGACTTTAGTTTTTCCAGCTCTCTTTTGCCTGAGATGGGGTAGGTGTAGCCGTGATTTTAGACCTTAAAGCGCTTAATGCAATTGGGGGCTTGATAGGCTTCTGGCTGGGATAAGTGGACAACAATATCGGCAATCCTGGTTTTTGCGTTTTTTTGTGCTTAAAAGACAACCTATATGTTTTAAAGATCAGTTTCGAATTCTGAATCCATTGCAAATAACTTTTTCAGGGAAGAAAAAAAGATTTAAGTGTGGGGATATTTGATATGGGCCAAATTATATATAAATAATATAAGTATTTCATACACTTTTGAGTTACTTTAATGTTGTTTTTAAAGTTTTTATAAAAATTTATTTTCATACACTTTTTAAGTAATATATAGGACAAAGTCCAATAATATTTAGGAATAGCTCGTACAGCCTCCACATGACCATTCATCAATCAAATTCACCGAGTGCATCTACTTAATTCCATCAACGAGTCATTGGTTTATGGTGATTTGTTAAACCAGTCTGCTTGGACTTTAGTTTTTCCAGCTCTCTTTTGTCAGAGATGGGGTAGGTGTAGCCGTGATTTTGAACTTAAAGCGCTTAACGCAATTGGGGGCTTGACAGGCTTCTGGCTGGGATAAGTGGACAACAATATCGGCAATCATGGTTTTTGCGTTTATTTGTGTCTAAAAGATAACCAATATGTTTTAAAGATCAGTTTCAAATTCTGATTCCATTGCAAATAACTTTTTCAGGGACGAAAAAAGATTTAAGTGTGAGGATTTTTGATATGGGCCAAATTATATATAAATAATATAAGTATTTCATAAACTTTTGAGTTACTTTAATGTTGTTTTTAAAGTTTTTATAAAATTTTATTTTCTTACACTTTTTAGGTAATATATAGGACAAAGTCCAATAATATTTAGGAATAGCTCGTACAGCCTCCACATGACCATTCATCCATCAAATTTCACCGAGTGCATCTACTTAATACCATTAACGAGTCATTGGCTTATAGTGACTTGTCAAACCAGTCTTCTTTGACTTTAGTTTTTCCAGCTTTCTTTTGTCTGAGATGGGGTAGGTGTAGCCGTGATTTTGAACTTAAAGCGCTTAACGCAATTGGGGGCTTGACAGGCTTCTGGCTGGGATAAGTGGACAAAAATATCGACAATCACGGTTTTTGCGTTTATTTGTGTTTAAAAGATAGCCAATATGTTTTAAAGATCAGTTTCAAATTCTGATTCCATTGAAAATAACTTTTTCAGGGACGAAAAAAGATTTAACTGTGGGGATTTTTGATATGGGCCAGATTATATATAAATAATATATGTATTTCATACACTTTTGAGTTACTTTAATGTTGTTTTTAAAGTTTTTATCAAATTATATTTCATACACTTTTTAGGTAATATATAGGATAAAGTCCAATAATATTTAAGAATAGCTCGTACAAACTCCACATGACCATTCATCCGTCAAATTCACCGAGTGCATCTACTTAATACCATCAACGAGTCATTGGCTTATAGTGACTTGTCAAACCAGTCTGCTTTGACTTTAGTTTTTCCAGCTCTCTTTTGTCTGAGTTGGGGTAGGTGTAGCCGTGATTTTTAAATTTAAACGCTTAATGCAATTGGTGGCTTGATAGGCTTCTGGCTGGGTTTAAGTGGACAACAATATCGACATTCGCGGTTTTTGCGTTTATTTGTGCTTAAAAGATAACCTATATGTTTTAAAGATAAGTTTCGAATTCTAATTCCATAGCAAATAACTTTTTCAGGGACGAAAAAAGATTTAACAGTGGGGATTTTTGATATGGGCCAGATTATATATAAATAATATAAGTTTTTCATACACTTTTGAGTTACTTTAATGTTGTTTTTTTAGTTTTTATCAAATTATATTTCATACAGTTTTTAGGTAATATATAGGATAAAGTTCAATAATATTTAAGAATAGCTCGTACAAACTCCACATGACCATTCATCCGTCAAATTCACCGAGTGCATCTACTTAATACCATCAACGAGTCATTGGCTTATAGTGACTTGTCAAACCAGTCTGCTTTGAATTTAGTTTTTTCATCTCTCTTTTGTCTGAGACGAGGGAGGTGTAGCCGTGATTTTTGAACTTAAAGCGCTTAACGCAATTTGGGTCTTGACAGGCTTCTGGTTGGGTTTAAGTGGACAACAATATCGGCAATCGCGGTTTTTGCGTTTATTTGTGTTTAAAAGATAACCAATATGTTTTAAAGATCAGTTTCAAATTCTGATTCCATTGGAAATAACTTTTTCAGGGACGAAAAAGATTTAAGTGTGGGGATATTTGATATGGGCCAAATTATATATATATAATATAAGTATTCATACACTTTTGAGTTACTTTAATGTTGTTTTTAAAGTTTTTATAAAAATTTATTTTCATACACTTTTTTGGTAATATATAAGAAAAAGTCCAATAATATTTATGTATAGCTCGTACAGCCTCCACATGACCATTCATCAATCAAATTCACCGAGTGCATCTACTTATTTCCATCAACGAGTCATTGGCTTATGGTGATTTGTTAAACCAGTCTGCTTGGACTTCAGTTTTTCCAACTCTCTTTTGTCAGAGATGGGGTAGGTGTAGCCGTGATTTTAAACTTAAAGTGCTTAACGCAATTGGGGGCTTGACAGGCTTCTGGCTGGGATAAGTGGACAACAATATCGGCAATCATGGTTTTTGCGTTTATTTGTGTTTAAAAGATAACCAATATGTTTTAAAGATCAGTTTCAAATTCTGATTCCATTGCAAATAACTTTTTCAGGGACGAAAAAAAATTTAAGTGTGGGGATTTTTGATATGGGCCAAATTATATATAAATAATATAAGTATTTCATGAACTTTTGAGTTACTTTAATGTTGTTTTTAAAGTTTTTATCAAATTATATTTCATACACTTTTTAGGTAATATATAGGATAAAGTCCAATAATATTTAGGAATAGCTCGTACAAACTCCACATGACCATTCGTCCATCAAATTACCGAGTGCATCTACTTAATACCATTAACGAGTCATTGGCTTATAGTGACTTGTCAAACAAGTCTGCTTTGACTTTAGTTTTTCCAGCTCTCTTTTGTCTGAGATGGGGTAGGTGTAGCCGTGATTTTTGAATTTAAACGCTTAATGCAATTGGGGGCTTGATAGGCTTCTGGCTGGGTTTAAGTGGACAACAATATCGACATTCGCGGTTTTTGCGTTTATTTGTGCTTAAAAGATAACCTATATGTTTTAAAGATCAGTTTCGAATTCTAATTCCATAGCAAATAACTTTTTCAGGGACGAAAAAAGATTTAACTGTGGGGATTTTTGATATGGGCCAGATTATATATAAATAATATAAGTTTTTCATACACTTTTGAGTTACTTTAATGTTGTTTTTTTAGTTTTTATCAAATTATATTTCATACACTTTTTAGGTAATATATAGGATAAAGTTCAATAATATTTATGAATATCTCGTACTAACTGCACATGACCATTCATCCATCAAATTCTCCGAGTGCATCTAATTATTACCATCAACGAGTCATTGGCTTATAGTGACTTGTCAAACGAGTCTGCTTTGAATTTAGTTTTTTCAGCTCTCTTTTGTCTGAGATGAGGGAGGTGTAGCCGTGATTTTTGAACTTAAAGCGCTTAACAAAATTGGGGGCTTGACAGGCTTCTGGCTGGGTTTATGTGGACAACAATATCGGCAATCCCGGTTTTTGCGTTTATTTGTGTTTAAAAGATAACCAATATGTTTTAAAGATCAGTTTCAAATTCTGATTCCATTGCAAATAACTTTTTTAGGGACGAAAAAGATTTAAGTGTGAGGATATTTGATATGGGCCAAATTATATATAAATAATATAAGTATTTCATACACTTTTGAGTTACTTTAACGTTGTTTTTAAAGTTTTTATAAAAATTTATTTTCATACACTTTTTAGGTAATATATAAGACAAAGTCCAATAATATTTAGGAATAGCTCGTACAGCCTCCACATGACCATTCATCAATCAAATTCACCGAGTGCATCAACTTATTTCCATCAACGAGTCATTGGCTTATGGTGATTTGTTAAACCAGTCTGCATGGACTTTAGTTTTTCCAACTCTCTTTTGTCAGAGATGGGGTAGGTGTAGTCGTGATTTTTGAACTTAAAGCGCTTAATGCAATTGGGGGCTTGATAGGCTTCTGGTTGGGTTTATGTGGACATCAATATCGGCATTCCCGGTTTTTGCGTTTATTTGTGCTTAAAAGATAACCTAATGTCATTGGCCAGATTATATATAAATAATATAAGTATTTCATACACTTTTGGGTTACTTTAATGTTGTTTTTATAGTTTTTATCAAATTATATTTCATACACTTTTTAGGTAATATATAGGATAAAGTCCAAAAATATTCAGGAATAGCTCGTACAAACTCCACATGACCATTCATCCATCAAATTCACCGAGTGCATCAACTTAATTCCATCAATGAGTCATTGGCTTATAGTGATTTGTCAAACCAGTCTGTTTTGACTTTAGTTTTTCCAACTCTCTTTTGTCTGAGATGAGAGAGGTGTAGCCGTGATTTTTGAACTTAAAGCGCTTAATGCAATTGGGGGCTTGATAGGCTTCTGCTGGGTTTAAGTGGACAACAATATCGGCATTCGCGGTTTTTTCGTTTATTTTTGCTTAAAAGATAACCTATATGTTTTAAAGATCAGTTTCGAATCCTGATTCCATTGCAAATAACTTTTTCAGGGACGAAAAAAGATTTAAGTGCGGGAATTTTTGATATGGGCCAAACTATATATAAATAATAGAAGTATTTCAAACACTTTTGATTTACTTTAATGTTGTTTTTAAAGTTTTTATCAAATTATATTTCATACAATTTTTAGGTAAAATATAGGACAAAGTCAAATAACATTTAGGAATAGCTCGTACAGCCTCCACATGACCATTCATCCATCAAATTTCACCGAGTGCATCTACTTAGTACCATCAACGAGTCATTGGCTTATGGTGATTTGTCAAACCAGTCTGCTTTAACTTTAGTTTTTCCAGCTCTCTTTTGTCAGAGATGGGGTTGGTGTAGCCGTGATTTTTGAACTTAAAGCGCCTAATGCAATTGGGGGCTTGATAGGCTTCTGGCTGGGTTTAAGTAGACAACAACATCGGCATTCGCGGTTTTTTTGTTTATTTTTGCTTAAAAGATAACCTATATGTTTTAAAGATCAGTTTCGAATTCTGATTCCATTACAAATTACTTTTTAAGGGACGAAAAAAGATTTAAGTGCGGGAATTTTTGATATGGGCCAAATTATATATAAATAATAGATGTATTTCAAACACTTTTGATTTACTTTAATGTTGTTTTTAAAGTTTTTATCAAATTATATTTCATACACTTTTAAGGTAAAATATAGGACAAAGTCCAATAATATTTAGGAATAGCTCGTACAGCCTCCACAAGACCATTCATCCATCAAATTTCACCGAGTGCATCTACTTAGTACCATCAACGAGTCATTGGCTTATGGTGATTTGTCAAACCAGTCTGCTTTGACTTTAGTTTTTCTAGCTCTCTTTTTTCTTAGATGGGATAGGTGTAGCCGTGATTTTTTAACTTAAAGCGCCTAATGCAATTGGGGGCTTCATGGGCTTCTGGCTGGGTTTAAGTGGACCAAAATATCGGCAATCGCGATTTTTTCGTTTATTTGTGCTTAAAAGATAACCTATATGTTTTAAAGATTAGTTTCAAATTCTGATTCCATTGCAAATAACTTTTTCAGGGACGAAAAAAGATTTAAGTGTCGGGATTTTTGATATGGGCCAAATAATATATAAATAATAAAAGTATTTCATACACTTTTGAGTTACTTTAATGTTGTTTTTAAAGTTTTTATCAAATTATATTTCATACACTTTTTTGGTAAAATATAGGATAAAGTTCAATAATATTTAGGAATAGCTCGTACAAACTCCACATGACCATTCATCCATCAAATTCACCGGGTGCATATACTTAATACCATCAACGAGTCATTGGCTTATAGTGATTTGTCAAACCAGTCTGCTTTGACTTTACTTTTTCCAGCTCTCTTTAGTCTGAGATAGGGTAGGTGTAGCCGTGATTTTTGAACTTAAAGCGCTTAACGCAATTGGGGGCTTGACAGGCTTTTGGCTGGGTTTAAGTAGACAACAACATCGGCATTCCCGGTTTTTGCGTTTATTTGTGTTTAAAAGATAACCAATATGTTTTAAAGATCAGTTTCAAATTCTGATTCCATTGCAAATAACTTTTTCAGGGACGAAAAAGATTTAAGTGTGGGGATATTTGATATGGGCCAAATTATATATAAATAATATAAGTATTTCATACACTTTTGAGTTACTTTAATGTTGTTTTTAAAGTTTTTATAAAAATTTATTTTCATACACTTTTTAGGTAATATATAAGACAAAGTCCAATAATATTTAGGAATAGCTCGTACAGCCTCCACATGACCATTCATCCATCAAATTTCACCTAGTGCATCTACTTAGTACCATCAACGAGTCATTGGCTTATGGTGATTTGTCAAACCAGTCTGCTTTGACTTTAGTTTTTCTAGCTCTCTTTTTTCTGAGATGGGATAGGAGTAGCCGTGATTTTTGAACTTAAAGCGCCTAATGCAATTGGGGGCTTCATAGGCTTCTGGTTGGGTTTAAGTGGACCAAAATATCGGCAATCGCGATTTTTTCATTTATTTGTGCTTAAAAGATAACCTATATGTTTTAAAGATCAGTTTCGAATTCTGATTCCATTGCAAATAAATTTTTCAGGGACGAAAAAAGATTTAAGTGTCGGGATTTTTGATATCGGCCAAATTATATATAAATAATATAAGTATTTCATACACTTTTGAGTTACTTTAATATTGTTTTTAAAGTTTTTATCAAATTATATTTCATACACTTTTTTGGTAAAATATAGGACAAAGTCCAATAATATTTAAGAATAGCTCGTACAAACTCCACATGACCATTCATCCATCAAATTCACCGAGTGCATCTACTTAGTACCATCAACGAGTCATTGGCTTATCGTGATTTGTCAAACCAGTCTGCTTTGACTTTAGTTTATCCAGCTCTCTTTTGTCTGAGATGGGGTAGGTGTAGCCGTGATTTTTGAACTTAAAGCGCTTAATGCAATTGGGGGCTTGATTGGCTTCTGGCTGGGTTTAATTAGACAACAACATCGGCATTCGCAGTTTTTTCGTTTATTTTTGCTTAAAAGATAACCTATATGTTTTAAAGATCAGTTTCGAATTCTGATTCCATTGAAAATAACTTTTTCAGGGACGAAAAAAGATTTAAGTGTCGGGATTTTTGATATGGGCGAAATTATATATAAATAATATAAGTATTTCATACACTTTTGAGTTACTTTAATGTTGTTTTTAAAGTTTTTATCAAATTATATTTCATACACTTTTTAGGTAAAATATAGGACAAAGTCTAATAATATTTAGGAATAGCTCGTACAAACTCCACATGACCATTCATCCATCAAATTCACCGAGTGCATCTACTTAGTACCATCAACGAGTCATTGGCTTATCGTGATTTGTCAAACCAGTCTGCTTTGACTTTAGTTTATCCAGCTCTCTTTTGTCTGAGATGGGGTAGGTGTAGCCGTGATTTTTGAACTTAAAGCGCTTAATGCAATTGGGGGCTTGATTGGCTTCTGGCTGGGTTTAATTAGACAACAACATCGGCATTCGCGGTTTTTTCGTTTATTTTTGCTTAAAAGATAACCTATATGTTTTAAAGATCAGTTTCGAATTCTGATTCCATTGAAAATAACTTTTTCAGGGACGAAAAAAGATTTAAGTGTCGGGATTTTTGATATGGGCGAAATTCTATATAAATAATATAAGTATTTCATACACTTTTGAGTTACTTTAATGTTGTTTTTAAAGTTTTAATCAAATTATATTTCTTACACTTTTTTGGTAAAATATAGGATAAAGTCTAATAATATTTAGGAATAGCTCGTACAAACTCCACATGACCATTCATCCATCAAATTCACCGAGTGCATCTACTTAGTACCATCAACGAGTCATTGGCTTATAGTGATTTGTCAAACCAGTCTGCTTTGACTTTAGTTTTTCCAGCTCTCTTTTGTCTGAGATGGGGTATGTGTAGCCGTGATTTTTGAACTTAAAGCGCTTAATGCAATTGGGGGCTTGATAGGCTTCTGGTTGGGTTTAAGTAGACAACATCATCGGCATTCGCGTTTTTTGGGTTTATTTGTGCTTAAAATATAACTTATATGTTTTAAAGATCAAATTCGAATTCTGATTTCATTGCAAATAACTTTTTCAGGACGAAAAAAGATTTAAGTGTGGGGATTTTTGATATGGGCCAAATTGTATATAAATAATAGAAGTATTTCAAACACTTTTGATTTACTTTAATGTTGTTTTTAAAGTTTTTATCAAATTATATTTCATACACTTTTTAGGTAAAATATAGGACAAAGTCCAATAATATTTAGGAATAACTCGTACAGCCTCCACATGACCATTCATCCATCAAATTTCACCGAGTGCATCTACTTAGTACCATCAACGAGTCATTGGCTTATGGTGATTTGTCAAACCAGTCTGCTTTGACTTTAGTTTTTCTAGCTCTCTTTTTTCTGAGATGGGATAGGTGTAGCCGTGATTTTTGAACTTAAAGCGCCGAATGCAATTGTGTAAGGCCCCGAACCCGGCAGCCCTACTTTAACGTCGGATTTACTCATAAACCCAGTTCTTGCAATCAGAGTTAATTAAAACTTCCGCGGAAACGTTTACTTGAAGCATTCGATACAAAACATTCAATCTCTTCTTTGTTACTATAAAACAAATCATTATATTTAAAACATCTTTTCTTCCATCTTAAGATGCCAGCCGTTCAATCTATGCCATGTGCTTTGCCACCTTGCCACTTTAATAACGTATAACGTTATGCCACTTTGCCACTTTAATAACGTATAACGTTATGCCACTTTGCCACTTTAATAACGTAAAACGTTATGCCACTTTGCCACTTTAATAACGTATAACGTTATGCCACTTTGCCACTTTAATAACGAAGGCACGTATAGGCTTACCCTACCACGTACTATCGTTATGCCACTAACACTCTTACTAGACTCTTGCCACTTCTAACACGCTCTAACTCTACTTGTCTACAACACGCTTCATATCATTTACATAATAAGCAAGTCACATCAACAATCATACACACATAATAACGATGGCACGTACAGGCTCTCCCTATCACGCGCTCACGTTATGCCACTAACACCCTTACTAGAGTCTTGCCACTTCTAACACACTCTATCTCTACCTGCCTATATCACACTTCATATCAGTTCAGTATTTACGTAATAAACAAGTCACATCATAACATTCATACACACTATCAACCACTTGGAATTTACTATCCTTGGCGATACGTGCAATATCCGAAGACCGTTCACGTAACGACAAGCATTATAAAATATATACCTCGTATAACATCTATAGCATACACTTACCACTTAAGGTAAGTGTATTCACACTTCACATCGAGTATGCACACAGCCCCGAAAACATAACAAGGAAATGGGGCTAGAAACTCACCTGAACTCTGCTTCTTCCTCCGATAGTTGTAAATCCCTTCTTTAACTGAGCTCGGCTGACTGTATAAGTTACACGTATCAATACTCGCCTGATTTAATCTGGTGGCCTAGTATTAGATTACTTTTACTTATCGTTTTAATTTATTTTCTAATCGAACTTGACTCTAGGCGAAGTTAAACCTTAGGCGAACTTAGCTTTAGGCGAAGTTGTCATCAGGCGAACTTAGCTTTTAGGCGAAGTTGTCATCAGGCGAACTTAGCTTTTAGGCGATGTTGTCATCAGGCGAAGTTAGCTTTGCAGGCGAAGTTCATCAGGCGAACTTAGCTTGCAGGCAAAGTTGTCGGCTGCAGCTACTGTTCGTCCTTAATCATCTTCGTTTCTTAACCAAATAACTCGATTTAGGTATCCACGGAATCGTCTGACCAGCGCCTACAAACCCCAACCATCAAATCGGCCTAACATCGATGTTTAAGGGGTGCGATTTAGGCATATAGGTTACGGGTTCTTTTATCAATCGATTAACCCATCAAATCTTAACCATTTTCAGTAAGTTTAGCTTTTTAGGATTCGTTTTTACCATACAAACACCGATCTATCATTTCTATACTAATCCAAACCTAAACGAACATGTTCTCGATAAAAACGTACCATAAATGAGTCGAACTACGGACACAAGCTGGTCTTGTTGCTTTGGTTCGTCACGAGGATCTAGCACCAACGAGCTCGGGTCCTTGCCTTTGGATCTTGGTTCGGGTTGTGTGTGTTTTGGAGTGTGTAGAGATTAGGATGGATAAATGGATGGAATGGAAATGATTGGGGTTTAAAGGGGTATTTATACTCCCTTAAGCCCATGGACCGAAGGCCCATATTTTCTTTTGGTCCCTATCTAATCCCATCTAACTATCCTACTAAGTCTTCATATTTTGCTATTATTATCGTTCCACTAACTTGTTTATTTCACCCGACAAAATAATATATTAAATATTACTTTAGAAATTTCGGGATGTTACAAATTGGGGGCTTCATAGGCTTCTGGTTGGGTTTAAGTGGACCAAAATATCGGCAATCGCGATTTTTTAGTTTATTTGTGCTTAAAAGATAACCTATATGTTTTAAAGATCAGTTTCGAATTCTGATTCCATTGCAAATAAATTTTTCAGGGACGAAAAAAGATTTAAGTGTCGGGATTTTTGATATAGGCCAAATTATATGTAAATAATATAAGTATTTCATACACTTTTGAGTTACTTTAATGTTGTTTTTAAAGTTTTTATCAAATTATATTTCATACACTTTTTTGGTAAAATATAGGATAAAGTCCAATAATATTTAGGAATAGCTCGTACAAACTCCACATGACCATTCATCCATCAAATTTACCGAGTGCATCTACTTAGTACCATCAACGAGTCATTGGCTTATAGTGATTTGTCAAACCAGTCTGCTTTGACTTTAGTTTTTCCCGCTCTCTTTTGTCTGAGATGGGGGTAGGTGTAGCCGTGATTTTTGAACTTAAAGCGCTTAATGCAATTGGGGGCTTGATAGGCTTCTGGTTGGGTTTAAGTAGACAACAACATCGGCATTCGCGGTTTTTTCGTTTATTTTTTCTTAAAAGAAAACCTATATGTTTTAAAGATCAGTTTCGAATTCTGATTCCATTGAAAATAACTTTTTCAGGGACGAAAAAAGATTTTAGTGTCGGGATTTTTGATATGGGCCAAATTATATATAAATAATATAAGTATTTCATACATTTTTGAGTTACTTTAATGTTGTTTTTAAAGTTTTTATCAAATTATATTTCATACACGTTTTTGTTGTTACTTTATATTTATCAAAAATGTTTTTATCAAATTGTATTTCATACACTTTTTTGGTAAAATATAGGATAAAGTCCAATAATATTTAGGAATAGCTCGTACAAACTCCACATTACCATTCATCCATCAAATTTACCGAGTGCATCTACTTAGTACCATCAACGAGTCATTGGCTTATAGTGATTTGTCAAACCAGTCTGCTTTGACTTTAGTTTTTCCAGCTCTCTTTTGTCTGAGATGGGGTATGTGTAGCCGTGATTTTTGAACTTAAAGCGCTTAATACAATTGGGGGCTTGATAGGCTTCTGGTTGGGTTTAAGTAGACAACAACATCGGCATTCACGTTTTTTGGGTTTATTTGTGCTTAAAAGATAACCTATATGTTTTAAAGATCAAATTCGAATTCTGAATTCAATGCAAATAACTTTTTCAGGGACGAAAGAAGATTTAAGTGTGGGGATTTTTGATATGGGCCAAATTATATATAAATAATAGAAGTATTTCAAACACTTTTGATTTACTTTAATGTTGTTTTTAAAGTTTTTATCAAATTATATTTCATACACTTTTTAGGTAAAATATAGGACAAAGTCCAATAATATTTAGGAATAGCTCGTACAGCCTCCACATGACCATTCATCCATCAAATTTCACCGAGTGCATCTACTTAGTACCATCAACGAGTCATTGACTTATGGTAATTTGTCAAACCAGTCTGCTTTGACTTTACTTTTTCTAGCTCTATTTTTTCTGAGATGGGATAGGTGTAGCCATGATTTTTGAACTTAAAGCGCCTAATGCAATTGGGGGCTTCCTAGGCTTCTGGTTGGGTTAAAGTGGACCAAAATATCGGCAATCGCGATTTTTTCGTTTATTTGTGCTTAAAAGATAACCTATATGTTTTAAAGATCAGTTTCGAATTCTGATTTCATTGCAAATAACTTTTTCAGGGACGAAAAAAGATTTAAGTGTCGGGAATTTTGATATTGGCCAAATTATATATAAATAATATAAGTATTTCAAACACTTTTGATTTACTTTAATGTTGTTTTTAAAGTTTTTATCAAATTATATTTCATACACTTTTTAGGTAAAATATAGGACAAAGTACAATAATATTTAGGAATAGCTCGTACCGCCTCCACATGACCATTCATCCATCAAATTTCACCCAGTGCATCTACTTAGTACAATCAACGAGTCATTGGCATATGGTGATTTGTAAAACCAGTCTGCTTTGACTTTAGTTTTTCCAGCTCTCATTTGTCTGAGATGAGGTAGAGTAGCCGTGATTTTTGAACTTAAAGCGCTTAATGCAATTGGGGGCTTCATAGGCTTCTGGTTGGGTTTAAGTGGACAACAATATCGGCATTCGCGGTTTTTTCGTTTATTTTTGCTTAAAAGATAACCTATATGTTTTAAAGATCAGTTTCGAATTCTAATTCCATTGGAAATAACTTTTTCAGGGACGAAAAAAGATTTTAGTGTCGGGATTTTTGATATGGGCCAAATTATATATAAGTAATATAAGTATTTCATACACTTTTGAGTTACTTTAATGTTGTTTTTAAAGTTTTTATCAAATTATATTTCATACACTTTTTTGGTAAAATATAGGATAAAGTCCAATAATATTTAGGAATAGCACGTACAAACTCCACATGACCATTCATCCGTCAAATTTACCGAGTGCATCTACTTATTACCATCAACGAGTCATTGGCTTATAGTGATTTGTCAAACCAGTCTGCTTTGACTTAAGTTTTTCCAGCCCTCTTTAGTCTGAGATGGGGTAGGTGTAGCCGTGATTTTTGAACTTAAAGCGCTTAATGCAATTGGGGGCTTGATAGGCTTCTGGTTGGGTTTAAGTAGACAAAAACATCGGCATTCGCGGTTTTTTCGTTTATTTTTGCTTAAAAGATAACCTATATGTTTTAAAGATCAGTTTCGAATTCTGATTCCATTGAAAATAACTTTTTCAGGGACGAAAAAAGATTTAAGTGTCGAGATTTTTGATATTGGCCCAATTATATATAAATAATATAAGTATTTCAAACACTTTTGATTTACTTTAATGTTGTTTTTAAAGTTTTTATCAAATTATATTTCATACACTTTTTTGGTAAAATATAGGATAAGGTCCAATAATATTTAGGAATAGCTCGTACAAACTCCACATGACCATTCATCCATCAAATTTACCGAGTGCATCTACTTAGTACCATCAGCGAGTCATTGGCTTATAGTGATTTGTCAAACCAGTCTGCTTTGACTATAGTTTTTTCAGCTCTGTTTTGTCTGAGATGGGGTAGAAATAGCCGTGATTTTGGAACTTGAAGCGCTTAACGCAATTGGGGGCTTTATAGGCTTCTGGTTGGGTTTAAGTGGACAACAACATCGGCATTCGCGGTTTTTTCGTTTATTTTTGCTTAAAAGATAACATATATGTTTTAAAGATCAGTTTCGAATTCAGATTCCATTGGAAATAACTTTTTCAGGGACGAAAAAAGATTTTAGTGTCGGGATTTTTGATATGGGCCAAATTATATATAAATAATATAAGTATTTCATACACTTTTGAGTTACTTTAATGTTGTTTTTAAAGTTTTTATCAAATTATATTTCATACACTTTTTTGGTAAAATATAGGATAAGGTCCAATAATATTTAGGAATAGCTCGTACAAACTCCACATGACCATTCATCCATCAAATTTACCGAGTTCATCTACTTAGTACCATCAGCGAGTCATTGGCTTATAGTGATTTGTTAAACCAGTCTGCTTTGACTGTAGTTTTTCAGCTCTCTTTTGTCTGAGATGGGGTAGAAATAGCCGTGATTTTGGAACTTAAAGCGCTTAACGCAATTGGGGGCTTGATAGGCTTCTGGTTGGGTTTAAGTGGACAACAACATCGGCGTTCGCGGTTTTTTCGTTTATTATTGCTTAAAAGATAACCTATATGTTTTAAAGATCAGTTTCGAATTCAGATTCCATTGGAAATAACTTTTTCAGGGACGAAAAAAGATTTTAGTGTCGGGATTTTTGATATGGGCCAAATTATATATAAATAATATAAGTATTTCATACACTTTTGAGTTACTTTAATGTTGTTTTTAAAGTTTTTATCAAATTATATTTCATACACTTTTTTGGTAAAATATAGGATAAAGTCCAATAATATTTAGGAATAGCTCGTACAGCCTCCACATGACCATTCATCCATCAAATTTACCGAGTGCATCTACTTAGTACCATCAACGAGTCATTGGCTTATAGTGATTTGTCAAACCAGTCTGCTTTGACTTTAGTTTTTCCAGCTCTCTTTTGTCTGAGATGGGGTAGGAGTAGCCGTGATTTTCGAACTTAAAGCGCTTAATGCAATTGGGGGATTCATAGGCTTCTGGTTGAGTTTAAGTGGACAACAATATCGGCATTCGCGGTTTTTTCGTTTATTTTTGCTTAAAAGATAACCTATATGTTTTAAAGATCAGTTTCGAATTCTAATTCCATTGGAAATAACTTTTTCAGGGACGAAAAAAGATTTTAGTGTCGGGATTTTTGATATGAACCAAATTATATATAACTAATATAAGTATTTCATACACTTTTGAGTTACTTTAATGTTGTTTTTAAAGTTTTTATCAAATTATATTTCATACACTTTTTTGTTAAAATATAGGATAAAGTCCAATAATATTTAGGAATAGCACGTACAAACTCCACATGACCATTCATCCGTCAAATTTACCGAGTGCATTTACTTAGTACCATCAATGAGTCATTGGCTTATAGTGATTTGTCAAACCAGTCTGCTTTGACTTAAGTTTTTCCAGCCCTCTTTAGTCTGAGATGGGGTAGGTGTAGCCGTGATTTTTGAACTTAAAGCGCTTAATGCAATTGGGGGCTTGATAGGCTTCTGGTTGGGTTTAAGTAGACAAAAACAACCGCATTCGCGGTTTTTTCGTTTATTTTTGCTTAAAAGATAACCTATATGTTTTAAAGATCAGTTTCGAATTCTGATTCCATTGAAAATAACTTTTTCAGGGACGAAAAAAGATTTAATTGTCGAGATTTTTGATATTGGACAAATTATATATAAATAATATAAGTATTTCAAACACTTTTGATTTACTTTAATGTTGTTTTTAAAGTTTTTATCAAATTATATTTCATACACTTTTTAGGTAAAATATAGGAGAAAGTACAATAATATTAAAAATAGCTCGTACCGCCTCCACATGACCATTCATCCATCAAATTTCACCGAGTGCATCTACTTAGTACCATCAACGAGTCATTGGCATATGGTGATTTGTCAAACCAGCCTGCTTTGACTTTAGTTTTTCCAGCTCTCTTTTGTCTGAGATGGGGTAGGAGTAGCCGTGTTTTTTAAACTTAAAGCGCTTAATGCAATTGGGGGCTTCATAGGCTCCTGGTTGGGTTTAAGTGGACAACAATATCGGCATTCGCGGTTTTTTCGTATATTTTTGCTTAAAAGATAACCTATATGTTTTAAAGATCAGTTTCGAATTCTAATTCCATTGGAAATAACTTTTTCATGGACGAAAAAGGATTTTAGTGTCGGGATTTTTGATATGGGCCAAATTATATATAAATAATATAAGTATTTCATACACTTTTGAGTTACTTTAATGTTATTTTTAAAGTTTTTATCAAATTATATTTCATACACTTTTTTGGTAAAATATACGATAAGGTCCAATAATATTTAGGAATAGCTCGTACAAACTCCACATGACCCTTCATCCATCAAATTTACCGAGTGCATCTACTTAGTACCATCAGCGAGTCATTGGCTTATAGTGATTTGTCAAACCAGTCTGCTATGACTATAGTTTTTTCAGCTCTCTTTTGTCTGAGATGGGGTAGAAATTGCCTGGATTTTGGAACTTAAAGCGCTTAACGCAATTAGGGGCTTGATAGGCTTCTGGTTGGGTTTAAGTGGACAACAACATCGGCATTCGCGGTTTTTTCGTTTATTTTTCCTTAAAAGATAACCTATATGTTTTAAAGATCAGTTTCGAATTCAGATTCCATTGGAAATAACTTTTTCAGGGACGAAAAAAGATTTTAGTGTCGGGATTTTTGATATGGGGCAAATTATATATTAATAATATAAGTATTTCATACACTTTTGAGTTACTTTAATGTTGTTTTTAAAGTTTTTATCAAATTATATTTCATACACTTTTTAGGTAAAATATAGGTTAAAGTCCAATAATATTTAGGAATAGCTAATACAAACTCCACATGACCACTCATCCATCAAATTTAACGGGTGCATCTACTTAGTACTATCAACTAGTCATTGGCTTATAGTGATTTGTCAAACCAGTCTGCTTTGACTTTAGTTTTTCCAGCTCTCTTTTGTCTGAGATGGGGTAGGTGTAGCCGTGATTTTTGAACTTAAAGCGCTTAATGCAATTGGGGGCTTGATAGGCTTCTGGTTGGGTTTAAGTGGACAACAACATCGGCATTCGCGGTTTATTCGTTTATTTGTGCTTAAGAGATAACCTATATGTTTTAAATATCAGTTTCGAATTCTGATTCTATTGAAAATAACTTTTTCAGGGACGAAAAAAGATTTAAGTGTCGGGATTTTTGATATGGGCCGAATTATATATAAATAATATAAGTATTTCATACACTTTTGAGTTACTTTTATGTTGTTTTTAAAGTTTTTATCAAATTATATTTCATACACTTTTTAAGTAAAATATAGGACAAAGTCCAATAATATTTAGGAAAAGCTCGTACAAACTCCACATGACCATTCATCCATCAAATTCACCGAGTGCATCTACTTAGTACCATCAACGAGTCATTGGCTTATAGTGATTTGTCAAACCAGTCTGCTTTGACTTTAGTTTTTCCAGCTCAGTTTTGTCTGAGATGGGGTAGGTGTAGCCGTGATTTTTGAACTTAAAGCGCTTAATGCAATGGGGGCTTGATAGGCTTCTGGTTCGGTTTAGGTGGACAACAACATCGGCATTCGTGTTTTTGCGTTTATTTGTGCTTAAAAGATAACCTATATGTTTTAAAGATCAGTTTCGAATTCTGATTCCATTGCAAATAACTTTTTCAGGGACGAAAAAAGATTTAAGTGCGGGGATTTTTGATATGGGCCAAATTATATATAAATAATAGAAGTATTTAAAACACTTTTGATTTACTTTGATGTTGTTTTTAAAGTTTTTATCAAATTATATTTCATACTCTTTTTAGGTAAAATATAGAAAAAAGTCCAATAATATTTAGGAATTGCTCGTACAGCCTCCACATGACCATTCATCCATCAAATTTCACCGAGTGCATCTACTTAGTACCATCAACGAGTCATTGGCTTATGGTGATTTGTCAAACCAGTCTGCTTTGACTTTAGTTTTTCCAGCTCTCTTTTTTCTGAGATGGGGTAGGTGTAGCCGTGATTTTTGAACTTAAAGCGCCTAACGCAATTGGGGGCTTCATAGGCTTCTGGTTGGGTTTAAGTGGACAACAACATCGGCTTTCGCTGTTTTTTCGTTTATTTGTGATTAAAAGATAACCTATATGTTTTAAAGATCAGTTTCGAATTCTGATTCCATTGGAAATAACTTTTTCCGGGCCGAAAAAAGATTTTAGTTTCGGGATTTTTGATATGGCCAAATTATATATAAATAATATAAGTATTTCATACACTTTTGAGTTACTTTAATGTTGTTTTAAAGTTGTTATCAAATTATATTTCATACACTTTTTTGGTAAAACATAGGATAAAGTCCAATAATATTTAGGAATAGCTCGTACAAACTCCACATGACCATTCATCCATCAAATTTCACCGAGTGCATCTACTTAGTACCATCAACGAGTCATTGGCTTATGGTGATTTGTCAAACTAGTCTGCTTTGACTTTAGTTTTTCTAGCTCTCTTTTTTCTGAGGTGGGATAGGTGTAGCCATCCTTTTTGAACTTAAAGCGCCTAATGCAATTGGGGGCTTCATAGGCTTCTGGCTGGGTTTAAGTGGACAAAAATATCGGCAATCGCGATTTTTTCGTTTATTTATGCTTAAAAGATAACCTATATGTTTTAAAGATCAGTTTCGAATTCAGATTCCATTGGAAATAACTTTTTCAGGGACGAAAAAAGATTTCAGTGTCGGGATTTTTGATATGGGCCAAATTATATATAAATAATATAAGTATTTCATACACTTTTGAGTTACTTTAATGTTGATTTTAAAGTTTTTATCAAATTATATTTTATACACTTTTTAGGTAAAATATAGGATAAAGTCCAATAATATTTAGGAATAGCTCGTACAAACTCCACATGACCATTCATCCATCAAATTTCACCGAGTGCATCTACTTAGTACCATCAACGAGTCATTGGCTTATGGTGATTTGTCAAACCAGTCTGTTTTAACTTTAGTTTTTCTAGCTCTCTTTTTTCTGAGATGGGATAGGTGTAGCCGTGATTTTTGAACTTAAAGCGCCTAATACAATTGGGGCCTTCATAGGCTTCTGGCTGGGTTTAAGTGGACAAAAATATCGGCAATCGCGATTTTTTCATTTATTTGTGCTTAAAAGATAACATATATGTTTTAAAGATCAGTTTCGAATTCTGATTCCATTTCAAATAACTTTTTCAGGGACGAAAAAAGATTTAAGTGTCGTGATTTTTGATATGGGCCAAATTATATATAAATAATATAAGTATTTCATACACTTTTGAGTTACTTTAATGTTGATTTTAAAGTTTTTATCAAATTATATTTCATACACTTTTTAGGTAAAATTTAGGATATAGTCCAATAATATTTAGGAATAGCTCGTACAAACTCCACATGACCATTCATCCATCAAATTCACCGAGTGCATCTACTTAGTACCATCAACGAGTCATTGGCTTATAGTGATTTGTCAAACCAGTATGCTTTGACTTTAGTGTTTCCAGCTCTCTTTTGTCTGAGATGGGGTAGGTGTAGCTGTAGGTTCCCAGCCGGATCTACACGAGATATCGCGTTCTACGTAGTTGATCCAGAGGAGAATGTAATCTGCACGTTCAACCTGTTATGAACTTATGCATGGGAGAAAGCCCAACTTAATTTTTTTTTTTTTTTTTTTAAACTTTTAACAGTTAACACTCTATTAAGGATATAACAGGCTGTTGCAACAGTTTCAGCCCAGAACACCACGGGAAGTTTCAATAAAAGATTAAATAAAACCTGTTATGAACTTATGCATGGGAGAAAGCCCAACTTGAGTGGTCTTGAACCATTCGGGTCCCCGTGTTCGATATTAAAGACCAATTCTAAATTTGGTGAAGTAGCCGACGAAGGAATCTTAGTCGGATACGTTGTTGGGACTCCCAACAGACGGGTCTTTAATACATCGACCAGCAAGGTTGAGGTGGTGTGTAACACTGATATCACAAGTTACAAATCACCAAAACCAAGCACGGGACCCGCTGGGGTTTTCGACTATGATAGACTTTTTAAATCTTTTAACATGCCTTATTTGGATTTTGCAGAAGTTGAGGAAAGAATGGCTACGAAGATGATATGCGATGAGGAAGACACTTTGGTGCAACGACCACAGTATGATGAATGTCAGCCTTCCTCGTCAAATGCTGTCAATACCCCTGCTGCCTCTACTGAAGAGGAATTCATCAATCCGTTTCACTCTCAATAACAATCACCCATTGATGTGCTATCTTCGAACTTGGAAGATAATCTGAATGTCAGTTTGGTTCCGACTACGAGAATTCACATAGATCATCCTTTGGAGAACGTGATAGGTGATCTGTCCGCCGGTGTACAAACAAGAAAAAGCTTGAATGAGCACACCTGTGTTTTCACATGCATTAAAGACACGGGCATTATCAACGAATGCTTGTGCACCTGCTTCATCAGCCAGATTGAACCAAAGAACTATCAAATGGCTCTTAAGGATAGCTCGTGGGTCGAAGTCATGCAAGAAGAGTTAGATCAGTTTAAGAAAATGGAAGTATGGAATTTGGTTGAAAAACCAAAGAATGTGCATGCGATAGGCACGAAATGGGTCTTCAAATGTAAGAGAGATGAGAAAGGGATAGTTATCTGGAACAAGGCGAGGCTGGTTGTTAAAGGCTTTAATCAGCAAGAGGGGATTGATTACAATGAGGTGTTTGCTCCTGTGGCAAGATTGGAAGCCATTCGGCTGTTTTTGGCATTTGCTGCTCATAAGGAGATGAAGGTCTTTCAGTTGGATGTGAAGAGTGCGTCCCTAAATGGTAAAGTCGATTGAGGTTGTGTATGTTGAGCAACCTCCGGGTTTTCCTGACCCTGACTTTCCCGATCACGTGTACAAGCTAAGTAAAGCGCTGTATAGACTACATCAGGCACCTCGTGCCTGGTACTCAACGTTATCCGATTACTTGCTTGAGAATGAGTTTGAAAGAGGTAAGATTGACAGCACATTGTTCTTCAAGAGAAAAGGGAGCGACTTTCTACTGGTGCAAGTCTACATGGACGACATTATCTTTGCTGCATCAAAGGTCGCCATGTGTCAGGAGTTTGAGGCCGTCATGAAGAAGAGATTTGAAATGAGTGCTATGGGTGAACTAACCTTCTTTTTAGGATTGCAGGTTGATCAGAAGAAAGATGGGATGTTCATTCATCAGACGATGTATGTCCATGATGTTCTCAAACGCTTCAAGATGGAGGACAGCACTCCATATGATACTCTAGTCTGCGTCAATCACAAATTGGGTGCTGAGTCAGACAACGATGCAGACGTGGACCCAACCCGAAATCGGGCTATAATAGGTTCTCTAATGTACTTAACTGCTTCTAGGCCTGATATAATGTTTGCTGTTTGTCTTTGTGCACGCTTTCAGGCAAACCCAAAAGAATCTCATTTGAAGGGTGCGAAGAGGATACTGCGGTATCTCAAAGGCAAACCGAAGCTGGGATTGTGGTACTCAAGAGGAGGAGACTTGGAGCTAGTCGCTTACACAGATTCTGATTATGGAGGGTGCAATCAGAGTCGGAAGTCTACAACTGGTGGATGTCAGTTTCTTGGTGGCAGACTAGTGTCGTGGCAATGCAAGAAGCAGACCGCAATTTCAACCTGTGAAGCAGAATACATGGCAGCATCCAACTGCTGCTCCCAGGTTCTTTGGATTCAACAATAGTTGCTCGATTATGGTCTGAATTTCTCACTTACTCCTTTTTGCATTGATAACACTGCTGCTATCTCAGTAACTAACAATCCCGTAAAGCACAGTAAAACTAAACATATTGACATCGTCATCATTTTATACGGGATTGTGCTGAGAAGAAGCTGATTGTGCTCGAAAAGGTTGACACGTTAGATAATTTCGCTGACTTGTTCACGAAAGCGTTTGACAAAACTAGATTTCAAAACCTTGTTGAGCTGAATGGGATGATCAATCCCGAGTAACCATGCTTTATGTTTGTGTTAAAAAAAAAAAAAAAAAAAAAAAACGTCACTATCGCTTAGAATTATGTCGGTTGCCTTAGTTTGAAGGACATATCTTCGGATTTGTTTGGTCCTCATTACTACTTGTAGAATATGAGGATAGCCATTAACCAGATGACTGAAAGTGACCGGGGCGGTTTATGATGTGTTTTCATTCTTTCGCTGAAAATTAGTCGATCATACTTAGTTAGAAGGACACATACTAGTATGTGGTCGGTCCAGCTGATCCATTGGATCTTCGGGACAGCCGTTTCCCTGAAGACTTTGATTTTGGTCGGGGCGATTGAAGTTAAAATTTTTTCTTTTCGGGAGATGAAATTATTTTTCAAGTCTACTACTTCGTAAGAAGTACCTTTACTATGTTTAACAGAAAATTGATCCAACCTTGGAAAGTGATAGATATACTGATTCTGTGTTCTTAACTAGTGAAGTTATTAGGCCTAAAAGACTTTAGAACAGTCATTGTATGTCTTGGTAGCTTTTTATGGTGCGTAAAAGTAGAAGTGATACTAACTAAATCTACTCGATTTTATGTGGAAACTCCTTAAGAGTTGTGCATGTCTTCATACATATCTTTCCGAATGATAGGCAGAAAAGCGATTACCCAGTCATACACGAGCCCGTGAGTGTTCTGATTCCCGTGAAGATAGCGTGTCAAGACGCTGCTGTGATCCAGATTCGGGACTTGCAGTTATTTTCTACTTGAAGTTGTGTATATACATGTTAAATAAAAAAAAAAAAATTCTAGAGTTCATAATGTTAATGATTATCAATCAAGACGCAAGAAGGTGAACGGGAAGCAGAGTCTAAGATCGAAGAGTAATTACTACTTAATCAGACACTACGGGTCGAGGTCAATTCGGGGTGACTTGGGGAAAGCCAAATACGCTTTGAGAATAGATAGGAGGCATCATAATCTCTGAGTTGTTGCCCACTTAAGTTTTGAGCTTAATTGAACCTAACCCGTAGCACAGAAACAATGAAAACCATTCTAAGTCATTTACCTGCTTACAACCTGTTTCTTTATGTCATAATACAGCTAAACACGGATCTATGTGACAGTCACGTAATTAGTATGATTCCTGTTCGGATCTTTTCTAAAACATGGTAGTCCCTGTCGAGACTGAAATTTGATCCCGTGTACTTTAATTTTTCAAATTTTTGTTACTTTTGTAATTGTTTGATTTTATACCTGGTTACTTGGTCTTGATCGTATCATTTAACGCTTTAAAGGAAGTTTTTAAAACTTTATTGAAAATTGTTCAAAGTATAGGGGTTTGTTTTGTAAATACCGGCGAACTTGTTCATAACTTCGCCTGGAATAGGCGAAGTTATCGATAACTTCGCCTGTACTAACTTTGACCCTATATAAAGAAGTTTTTAGGTCAAACAGTTTCATTATTTCAAAACCAGCGAACTTATCCTCTCCGAGACCTAGGCGAACTTATCGAGCATAACTCATCGATCATATGTGTTTTTCTTACTTCGATTCTAATAAAATTCAAGGTGTGTAGGGTTCGATTATCATATTATCATTGTCTATTGAGGTTAATCATCGGTCGTTTCGACCCGATTCACGACCTCGTTCTTTCGAACCTTAAACACCCGATTTCCAACTTGTTATTACGTGATAGTAATTTACTTGAACGTCTAAATCTTCATAAAATCATGTGTTACGGAGTCCTCGATCTCCAATTTCATCATCTACACGTCGTTCGATAAACCTATCTGTTGCAGATTCGAATTCGGCGAAGTTACAGTTTAGGCGAAGTTATCCGTAACTTCGCCTGAGGTTTAACTTCGCCTGATAATAGTTTTTGAAACAGTTTAGGAGGCGGTGTTGTGGTTAGGCGAAGTTATCATTAACTTCGCCTGGACCATCTTACTTAACAGTTATCAGACGAAGTTCAAGTTGAAGCGAAGTTGTTTCCCAACTTCGCCCCACCTTGAACTTCGCCTATACAGAATAGATCACAACTTCGCTCATGGTAACAGGCGAACTTGTGATTTGCTTTGACGTTTATCTAACTTAACCTGTTTGTTGCTGGAGCAGGTGGTGCAGGCGGTGATGACGGAGGTGATAACCAGAGGCAGTTCTTCCCGGGTCACAACATGTATATAACATTAGACCCGGAGGCGAGCGGAGTTGATGATTTCCGCGAAATCATCACGTTTCTGTTACGCTCGCGTATATTCCACGCGATTACAACAACTCTGCCGATATCCTTGCCCAACATTGAGGATTTTTGGCAGACTGTGGAATTTGACTGTAGAGTCGAACCCCCGGTGATGCGCGCAACAGTCAACAATCAGATTGTTCAGTTCTCTTTTGAACAAATCCGGGCGGCTTTACGGTTTGGAAATGAGACAAGGGATGACCCGACAGAGTTTGTAGCTCCTTTCCGTGATGGAGCGTTTTTGAGAATGGGATACTCTGGTCCCTTGGGGGATACGCAGAGAAGGAAAGGGTTTTTGCTTGACCAGTGGCGCTTTCTCATGCATGTCATGATTGTATGCATGTCAGGGAGAAAGGCGGGCACTGATGGCATGGGTGCGACCATGCAGTCAGCGATGACTGCTCTGACTTACAACAAGCGATACAGCTTTAGTCAGATGGTCTTTTATGAGATTGATCGTCAAAGAAGAGCGATGGCGCGTGAGCGATTTATCATGTATCCAAGATTTCTTCAAATGATCTTGAATCATGTTGCTCCAACGCTTCCTCAGCGCCGTCCGATCCGATACGTTGAGAGTGTGAATAAACGAATCTTCGCCCAATGCAGATCTTCGAGTTCGAGGAGCAAACCTGAGCTCCGTCCTCGACATACTCCACTTTTTGGGTACTTGATCAACCCAGGGTATGTGCCTGCTCGTGGGGACGAGTTTAGGGACCCGGCACCACAACAGGCAGGAGCACCTCAAGCTATACCTGCTGCTCCTGTTGTGTCACCGGTGGAGACCGTTGACCTTGACGCAGCGTTTGGCGGTCAAGGATTTTTTGACATGGAGAGAGTTGATCCAGAGGAGAATGTACAGGTCCAGGTTGAACGTGCTTCGGGTGTGAATGTTACTAGGGAAGCTACAACGGTGGCTGGCTCAGATTCCGATGATGAAGTGGCCGAAGCGAGACAGATTTTGGTAACACATGAACGGACACATGGGAAGCGAAAGAGAACTGTTGATGGCAGCGAGTCAGATTATGAAGAAGAGGTACAACAGTTGATCCGGAGGTCAAGAAGGGAACATATAGGTGCAGGATCGGGAGCCGGTGAGAGCTCTAGAGTGGTACGCTTCACTCCACCAGCACTATCCGGTATGACAATGGTTCCCTCATCACTACAGGTTACAAGGCCAAGCGCTACGGTTGTTCCCATGGTGGCTACCTCATCTACATTTGGCCTCCCACCCACTACTTTTCAACTTTCGGCGCCTGAGATCGTTTCATTGCCGCCTCCGACTGTTACTCCATCGGAGGTCGTGGCACAATTTATCGAGTCGACTCTTGTGGCCACCGCAGGGTTATCGGTGACGATACCACCTGCGGTTACGTCTATTTCTACTTCTGAGGTCCCGGTGACATCGGAAATCCGTCCTCAGTACACTCAAGATATATCACATATGAGGTTCGATTTCGATGCAACCCTATCAGACTCTGAACGAATAGCAGCACTTGAACGGGTCGTGGCAGAGCAGTCAAGGATTAATCTTATCCAGACCCAGGCTATTCAACGCCTAGATGCAGAGAATTAGATGCAGTCGTCCCTGCTGGTAGAACATAGAAAAATCATAGATGCTTTCAAGGAGTTCTTGGCATCTCAGGGGGAGACGAGCTGTAAAGGCGATGAGTTGAGGACCAAGAGACGGAATGATAGAGACGATGATCCCAATGCATCGAAAGGTGCGTGTGGTGAGTTGCCATGAACTGATCAAGCTCTTGGAACTTCCACAACTCAGGGGGAGTCGACAACTGCAGCTGGTGGTGATGATGTGGTGGTAGTGGACGTAGAGGAGATGGATGATGGTTTGGTTGGTGATGATGATGTACTACCGAGTGATGTGATAGAGAAGATTGGAGAAGAGATTGTGATTGATAATGAGATTGAAGAGGGAGAGATAGTAGAAGAGAATGTGGAGCATGAGATACCAGATGTTGAGAAGATAGATATGAGTCAACAGATTGGAAGTGATGAGACTGAATGGGAAGAGCAGCCTAGATGGAAAGAAGGCTATGCTCAGTGGTTCGTCAAAACGAAGAAACCAGCGGTTCCTACAATGTTTAAGAAGAGTTACAACATTAAAAGGCTATGCTGAAGCGAAGAAAGGAATTATTTGCTAGATATATGATGAGCAGTTGAGGCTCTTCATGATTAAAAGATATGACGGTGTTCAGTACTTTAAAAGGATGTTGAGATCGTTGAATACACTGCCAGAATGTGAAGTGAAAGACTTAGCCAGATTGGGATTGATAAAAAGAAGTGACGATAATATGGCTAGAGTTATTGGGAAGATTGTGTGGAAAGAGAGTATAAAAGAGAAGAAATTTGAGCTGTTGAAACCACAAAAGGGAAAACTTGTTGAAGACAAGGATAGATGTTTGAGAGCAGATGGAAAACCTTGGATGATTATGAAGTATAAACCAATCCGGTGTTTGAAAGAAGTGCCGATGAAACTAATGCCCAAGGATGTGCTTAAAGACCTGAAGTGGTGGTATGTAGATTGTGAGACAGCTGAGGCAGTGATGGAAGACGAGGATGAACAAGAGGTGCTAAGATTTTATGATCCGATGCACTTGGTAAACTTATCGCAAGCTGATTTGCAGGTGTTGAATGATAAGAAGATATTTTATATTCCTGCTTGGAAAGACGAAGCGAGGAAATATCAAAGAGTTGTCTCGGTTTGTGTTCGAGAAGGAGTGCAAGCTTGAAGATAGAAGATTGAAGATTACTAGACACGTGTTTGAAGCTAAAGAGATGAAGCTACTGCCAAGGGGGAGTCTGTTGGTGCATGATGTCAGTAGTTCAGTGTCGAGTGTCTGTAATCGTGTTAGTTAGATTTGAGTTTTGTATGTAAGCGAAGTTGCTAACAAGTTCGCTGATATGGGCGAACTTGTTAGACAAGCGAAGTTAGGGACAACTTCGCCTGAACATGCCAGGCGAAGTTGTCGTGTCTATATAAGCTGTTTTGTTTACGGCTTATTCATTAATTCCAGTTCATTCGTGTATTCGAGTCGGAGAGTTTGTATTCAGTGATCATAGTATCACGTGTTTACGGTTGGAATACAACGTGTGTTTGATTATCATATCGTGTGTTAGCTCGTATCGTTTTCTATACTCGTAACGTCTTACGTAGGGATTCCGCACCTACGTAGAACGCGATATCTCGTGTAGATCCGGCTGGGAACCTACAATTGGTATCAGAGCTTTTGCTCGATTGTGTGGTTCGGGATTATCACGCGGGTATAGAAATCGTTCTGTTCGACTATTCGTAATAGAGTTGAATAAAACCTGAAGTGGTGGTCCCGGTTGAATGTGCAGATTAAATAAAACCTGTTATGAACTTATGCATGGGAGAAAGCCCAACTTATGCAACAGCCTGTTATATCCTTAATAGAGTGTTAACTGTTAAAAGATTAAAAAAAAAAATAGTTCATAACAGAGTTCATAAGATTAAATAAAACCTGTTCTAATTTTTGACAAGGTAGTTCATTTTCCGAAGATGAATATGCCCCATTCTCCTATGCCACAACTCGGACTCCGATTCAGTCGCTTTCGACAAAAGACACGATTCTTCTGTGGCCATCTCAGTCGACCTCATATCCATGATATACGTATTCTTCACTCTTGGAGCCTTCATAACAATCCAATTCTCTGGTATCTTGAAACCAGGATATAGCACAATCGCCTCATTCTTTGTAAAATGTACGGTGTACTCTTTGTCACAGATCTGCGAAACACTCAGCAGATTGTGCTTCAGTTCTTCAACGAAATTTACTTTCTCCAAAGTCATCTTTCCATTCGACACCGTCCCTATTCCTGTAATCCTTCCACCGCTCTCTCCTGCAAAACTCACTCTTCTTCCTTGAACAGGTTTCCAGTCGTGTAACAATTTCTTGTTACCTGTCATGTGCCGGGAACAGCCGCTATCCACAACCCATTGATTGTTGGCAGCCCTGTTCAACTGTTCCTGCACGATTAAAGCAGATGATTAAAATCTGGGGACCCAAGACCGATTGGTCTTGGGTCGATACATCTCGTACCTTGGCTGTCCAACCCGTACCTTGGCTGTCCAAAGTTAGTATCATAATAATTTCTGTGAGTCCTAACAGGATACCTTCTTGTGGATTGTCTATGAGGCCATTCAAACCTTCGTGAATTTAAAGAATTATTACTTATGGTTTGGTTGTTAGCAGTGAAAAACTGAGATCTTTTTCTTTGAAAACCTGAATTAGACCAATTTCTGAATTTTGATGGGTTTTCAGTTTTAACATTTCCGTTAGTTCTATTCTCAGTTCTCGAAGGCCGCACATCTCTGAATCTCTGCTTCAGAGGGCAATCAGCAACAAGGTGGTAATTGATTACATCTGAAACAACTTCTGTGTTCAACTTTCTTTTCCATAGTTGTTTTAGATGTTGAGGCTGTATTACCGCCCGTTTGTCTCACATAAGGTGGGACATACGGGTTTAGTGGAGACTTCTTTTCAGGTGTTTTCTTTTTCTCTCCACTTTTTGGTAGCACTTCCTCTTGTTTTGTCTCACTCGACTCGGAAGACTTGTCCGAGTTTGATGAGACAGGACTCGGAGCAGAAATCTTAACACTAGTAACTGGCTTACTTGTTTCGCCTTTACTAACTTCTGGTTCTTTAATCGTTACTTTAATCGGAACTGTCTGACCATAGTCAACATCGACAGATTTCTGATTACTAGGGTCATAAGTGTAATTATGATTGAAAGGTGGTGGAACTTCATGATAACCAATTCCTCCCCTTTTTGGGGAACCTTGATCACTAACTAGGTGATCAAGTATAGCGGAGGAATTTCTGAATTGCTCAAGTTTCCTGTTAAGTTCCACCACTTTCACCTGGTGATCAGCTATCTGTTTATCCCTTTCAGCTATTAGTTTGGTTTTCTCTTCTAGTACTTCATAGCTAAGATCAATCACTTGAATTTTTTCAGCAAGCTTTGCTTTAAGACTTTTAATATCTTTCTCACTAGCTTTAATTTTTACTTTGTAACTATTTTCTCTAGCTTTAGTGAAATGATGATCTTCTTTTAAAGTTTTAAATTGCGCATCCAAACTAACAAACTGATTAGTTATAGTTGTCAGTTGTTCAGACAGATGTTCACACTTAGTACAAGGGAGTTCGGTACATACCTCGGAGAGTTGGTCTGCCACATCTGCCATGTAAGCTTCATTTTCACCAGTTCCCTTCTCACTATCTGCAGTTACGATGTTTGCCAAATTGGCCTGTTCAAATACTTCTTCAACATGCAGATTCCAGTTGTACTCCTCATTCTGTCTGGAAATCATGGATCTATAGTCATTAACACTACCACTCTGCTGTGTAGATCTGTTTTGACTGCGTTCTACACATTCATTTTTGCACTCTTTTGCAAAGTGGCCATTTTGCTGACAGTTGTAACAGCGAACCTTCGACTTATCAAACCCTGGCCTTTCACCGACAAACTTCCTGCCAGTCTTCTTCATGAACCTCTTAACCCTTCTCACAATCATAGCCATCTGCCACTGCAGATCCATCTCCTCCAGATCATCAGCATCGATCTGATCATAGTCTTCATCCAAAATTGCTGGATCAACAATCTTACCCTGAATGTAATTCTCATACGAAGCAATAAAAGATGCATAGAGAGCAAACTGCTGTTCAGCAGATTTAACACTCATGGGCATCTTCGAGTAGTTGTTGTTTGAAACACTTGGGGAAAAACTACTCTTGGTCGCTTGAGGTTGAGAAGCATTTGATCCTCCAGCTACAAAGCACACATCACCGTTCATGTTGAGAGATACATGTCCTTCATGTGTTGAGCTAGCGCCTGACTCTCCCTTAGAGTAATAAGCAGATGATTCAGTTTTCGAACTTGATCCTGAGTTAACCTTTGCACCATACATACCCGGATCTTGAACCTGATCGGTAGGTGTCTCCTTTCGTACCATGTTCAGTTCAAACGTTCTTAGCTTGTTAACTGCTGTCTCCAGGTCAAAGTCAGCAAAGTCTTTGTCTTCTCTCATCAACACAGTATACATCTCCCATTTCGGTGGGAGAGCATCAAGAAGCTTTTCAACAATCTCATCTTCTTTGTAAACAATTGAATAGTTAATGAGTTCAGTCATCAGATGATAATATCTAGTGATGATATCATCAAGTGATTCATTCTTCAGATACTTGAAGACCGAGAATTGGGTTTTTAGAAGTTTAATCTTCGATGCACGAATTCCCACATTGCCCTCAAACCGGTTTTCAAGCGCTTCCCAAAGCTCTCTGGCAGTTTTATACTTTCTAAAAGTGTGCAGAATCTCTTGTGAAAGAGCCATTGTAATTGCTGCATGAGCTTTGCTTTCGGCCTCATACATTTTCTTCTCTTCTTCTTCCATCTCTTTGTATTTCTTGATCTGATCACGACCCTCATACTCAGCAGTAGGTGGAATGTAACCATCTTGTATGCACACCCACATCTTAGCATCTTAATACTTGACATATTGTTCAAAACGATCTTTCCACGCTACATTATCGGTTTTCTTAAGCATCTTCGGTGCCTTTTTAGCCGAACCCGCTTCCACTTCCATCTTAACTAGTTCCGTAATGTTTATTGAAGACATCTTTCACTAAACCCAAAGAAACTCGAAAAATAAATAAAAATTTTTTTATTTTAAACAGTACTGTAGGCGAAGTTGTGGATAACTTCGCTTAAGTCTGAACTTCGCTGATTCTGAACTTCGCTTCCTTTTTAAATTCGCATGATTCGGCGAAGTTGTGAATAACTTCGCTTGAGGTAAGCGAACTTGAGAGGTAGGCGAAGTTATGGATAACTTCGCTTAACTTTATATCTTCGCTGAAACCCTACGAACATTGACGGCAACTTCGCCTGATGAACACGATGAATATGCAGGTTTGATTTCTGGATTTTACGAGGTTTGTGAAGGTGTTATGGGTTGTTTATGATTGTAGGAGATGAGTATGACACAAAAACTCAGAATACTCGTCCCGCGAATAGTCGAACGGAACGATTTCTATACCCGCGTGATAATCCCGAACCACACAATCGAGCAAAAGCTCTGATACCAATTGTAGGTTCCCAGCCGGATCTACACAAGATATCGCGTTCTACGTAGGTGCGGAATCCCTACGTAAGACGTTTCGAGTATAGAAAACGATACGAGCTAACACACGATACGATAATCAAACACACGTTGTATTCCAACCGTAAACACGTGATAATATGATCACTGAATACAAACTCTCTGACTCGAATACACGAATGAACTGGGATTAATGAATAAGCCGTAAACAAAACAGTTTATATAGACACGACAACTTCGCCTGGCATGTTCAGGCGAAGTTGTCCCTAACTTCGCTTGTCTAACAAGTTCGCCCATATCAGCGAACTTCTTAGCAACTTCGCTTACATACAAAACTCAAATCAAACTAACATGATTACAGACACTCGACACTGAACTACTGACATCATGCACCAACAGTAGCCGTGATTTTTGAACTTAAAGCGCTTAATGCAATTGGGGGCTTGATAGGCTTCTGGTTGGGTTTAAGTAGACAACAACATCGGCATTCGCGGTTTTTGCGTTTATTTATGCTTAAAAGATAACCTATATGTTTTAAAGATCAGTTTCGAATTCTGATTTCATTTCAAATAACTTTTTCAGGGACGAAAAAATATTTAAGTGTGGAGATTTTTGATATGGGCCAAATTATATATAATTAATATAAGTGTTTCATTCACTTTTGAGTTACTTTAATGTTGTTTTTAAAGTTTTTATCAAATTATATTTCATACACTTTTTAGGTAATATATAGGAAAAAGTCCAACAATATTTAGGAATAGCTCGTACAGCCTCCACATGACCATTCATCCATCAAATTCACCGAGTGCATCTACTTAGTACCATTAACGAGTCATTGGCTTATTGTGATTTGTCAAACCAGTCTGCTTTGACTTTAGTTTTTCAAGCTCTCTTTTGTCTGAGATGGGGTAGGTGTAGCCGTGATTTTTTAACTTAAGCGCTTAATGCAATTGTGAGCTTTATAGGCTTCAGGCTGGGTTTAAGTTCACAACAATATCGGCATTCGTGGTTTTTGCGTTTACTTGTGCTTAAAAGACAACCTATATGTTTTAAAGATCAGTTTCGAATTCTGACACCATTGCAAATAACTTTATCAGTGGAGAAAAAAGATTTACGTGTGGGGATTTTTGATATGGTCAAAATTATATATAAATAATATAAGTATTTCATACACTTTTGAGTTACTTTAATGTTGTTTTTAAAGTTTTTATCAAATTATATTTCGTACACTTTTTAGGTAATATATAGGATAAAGTCCAATAATATTTAGGAATAGCTCGTACAAACTCCACATGACCATTCATCCATCAAATTCACCGAGTGCATCTACTTAGTACCATCAACGAGTCATTGGCTTATAGTAATTTGTCAAACTAGTCTGCTTTGACTTTAGTTTTTCCAGCTCTCATTTGTCTGAGATGGGGTAGGTGTAGCCGTGATTTTTGAATTTAAAGCGCTTAATGAAATTGGGGGCTTGATAGGCTTCTGGTTGGGTTTAAGTAGACAACAACATCGGCATTCGCGGTTTTTGCGTTTATTTGTGCTTAAAAGATAACCTTATGTTTTAAAGATCAGTTTCGAATTCTAATTTCATTGCAAATAACCTTTTCAGGGACGAAAAAAGATTTAAGTGTGGGGATATTTAATATGGGCCAAATTATATATAAATAATATAAGTGTTTCATGCACTTTTGAGTTACTTTAATGTTCTTTTTAAAGTTTTTATCAAATTATATTTTCATACAATTTTTAGGTAATATATAGGACAAAGTCCAATAATATTTAGGAATAGCTCGCACAGCCACCACATGACCATTCATCCATCAAATTTCACTGAGTGCATCTACTTAGTACCATCAACTAGTCATTAGCTTATGGTGATTTGTCAAACCAGTCTGCTTTGACTTTAGTTTTTCTAGCTCTCTTTTTTCTGAGATGGGATAGGTGTAGCCGTGATTTTTGAACTTAAAGCGCCTAATGCAATTGGGGGCTTCAAAGGCTTCTGGTTGGGTTTAAGTGGACAACTATATCGGCAATCGCGGTTTTCGCGTTTATTTGTGCTTAAAATATAACTTATATGTTTTAAAGATCAGTTTCGAATTCTGATTCCATTGCAAATAACTTTTTCAGGGACGGAAAAAGATTTAAGTGTGGGGTTTTTTGATATGGGCCAAATTATATATAAATAATATAAGTATTTCATACACTTTAATGTTGTTTTTAAAGTTTTTATCAAATTTTATTTTCATACACTTTTTAGGTAATACATAGGACAAAGTCCAATAATATTTAGGAATAGCTCGTACAGCCTCCACTTGACCATTCATCCATCAAATTTCACCGAGTGCATCTACTTTGTACCATCAACGAGTCATTGGCTTATGGTGATTTGTCAAACCAGTCTGCTTTGACTTTAGTTTTTCCGGCTCTCTTTTGTCTGAGATGGGGTAGGTGTAGCCGTGATTTTTGAACTTAAGCGCTTAATGCAATTGGGAGCTTGATAGGCTTCAGGCTGGGTTTAAGTTCACAACAATATTGGCATTCGTGGTTTTTGCATTTATTTGTGCTTAAAAGACAACCTATATGTTTTAAAGATCAGTTTCGAATTCTGACTCCATTGCAAATAACTTTATCAGGGAAGAAAAAAGATTTAAGTGTGGGGATTTTTGATATGGTCCAAATTATATATAAACAATAAAATTATTTCATACACTTTTGAGTTACTTTAATGTTGTTTTTAAAGTTTTTATCAAATTATATTTCATACACTTTGTAGGTAATATATAGGATAAAGTCCAATAATATTTAGGAATAGCTCATGACCATTCATCCATCAAATTCACCGAGTTCATCTACTTAGTACCATCAACGAGTCATTGGCTTATAGTAATTTGTCAAACTAGTCTGCTTTGACTTTAATTTTTCCAGCTCTCTTTTGTCTGAGATGGGTTATGTGTAGCCTTGATTTTTGAACTTAAAGCGCTTAATGAAATTGGGGGCTTGATAGGCTTCTGGTTGGGTTTAAGTAGACAACAACATCGGCATTCGCGGTTTTTGCGTTTATTTGTGCTTAATAGATAACTTATATGTTTTAAAGATCAGTTTCGAATTCTAATTTCATTGCAAATAACCTTTTCAGGGACGAAAAAAGATTTAAGTGTGGGGATTTTTGATATGGGCCAAATTATATAAATAATATAAGTATTTCATAAACTTTTGAGTTACTTTAATGTTCTTATTAAAGTATTTATCAAATTATATTTTCATACACTTTTTAGGTAATATATAGGACAAAGTCCAATAATATTTAGGAATAGCTCGCACAGCCTCCACATGACCATTCATCCATCAAATTTCACCGAGTGCATCTACTTAGTACCATCAACGAGTCATTGGCTTATGGTGATTTGTCAAACCAGTCTGCTTTGACTTTAGTTTTTCTAGCTCTCTTTTTTCTGAGATGGGATAGGTGTAGCCATGATTTTTGAACTTAAAGCTCCTAATGCAATTGGGGGATTCATAGGCTTCTGGTTGGGTTTAAGTGGACAACAATATCGGCAATCGCGGTTTTTTCGTTTATTTGTGCTTAAAAGATAACCTATATGTTTCAAAGATCAGTTTCAAATTCTGATTCCATTGCAAATAACTTTTTCAGGGACGAAAAAAGATTTAAGTGTGGGGATTTTTGATATGGGCCAAATTATATATAAATAGTATAAGTATTTCATACACTTTTGAGTTACTTTAATGTTGTTTTTAAAGTTTTTATCAAATTATATTTCATACACTTTTTAGGTAAAATATAGGACAAAGTCCAATAATATTTAGGAATCGCTCGTACAGCCTCCACATGACCATTTATTCATCAAATTTCACTGAGTGCATCTACTTAGTACCATCAACGAGTCATTGGCTTATGGTGGTTTGTCAAACCAGTCTGCTTTGACTTTAGTTTTTCTAGCTCTCTTTTGTGTAAGATGGGGTTGGTGTACCCGTGATTTTTGAACTTAAAGCGCTTAATGCAATTGGGGGCTTGATAGGTTTCTGGCTGGGTTTAAATGGACACGTCTCACAAGGCAATATCGTCATATTTATCATGGGAGTCTGTTCCACTTTACTTATATTTGAATGTGCTTTAATATTTATCATGGACACGACTCTCAAGGCAATATCGTCTTTTTCCTGTCTCATTAAGGACAATGTGACATTTAAGTGTGGGGATTTTTGATATGGGATCCTAATTGGTTCTTGCTTTGGTAAAGTTTTTATTTTATTTGGTTATGATGATTATGCGTATTTGGTGTTAATTTATAATCAGTTTTTGTTCCATATGCGTCTTTGTGAATGTCTTTCATGTATGGATGCATATTAGGTTACTTACTGTGTGTTTGTAACTAGTTTATGGTTTATAGTTAACGTATTCCATAGTAATGGTAATTGAGATTTTAAAGATACCTTATATTCTGCCACTTGAGAGACCAAGAGGTAATTAAGTGTTGTCTGTTTTGGTCTTTTACGGGTTTGGGTAGTGATTGCATGGAAGTGTGTTACCCTCGATTCCTTTAGATTCTTAAAGATCCGAGTTATAACTGAATTAAATAAGAATACCCCTTTACGCCTTAGGGTGTTTTGTAATTTGAGAGATCAGGAGGTAATTTAATCTTTTGGGTACCTTACCATAGTTAGGTAAGGTGAGACCGGGAGGTGATCCGAACCATTAAACCGTTGAGCTTTACATGATATTTAGGGTTCTTAGGTATTGTTGGTGAGATCGGGAGGTGATCTAACTTACCTTAGTTATTCCTTAAATTTCATATTTTTAGAATACGGTACCAATCATAAATCGAATTCCGAGAGTTTACGAGTTGACTAGTAGGATTCCTTGCCTAGGTAGTTGTTATTTGAGTTCCAGTCCTATTTGTCCGTGTCTAGTTTTCGTGTCAATTTTAGTTTAAGTATTTTTAGTTTATAGCTAATAATTAAAACAAAAAAAAACAAAAATAAATTAAATCATTTTATTTAAGTTATTAGTCAGATTCTAGTTTAGGTGTCGCTAGTGTCCTGTGGGTTCGATATCCGGACTACATTAGGCTTTACTACAATTTATAGGTACACTTTCCTGTCAAGTGGTCTAGAATTAGGAGAATCTACGTTTATAAATTTAATACTAGAGTGTCTAGGTTAGGTTAGGTTTTTTATAGACCGCGTTTCGCACATCAGCTGTTGAAGCATTCAAGATGGGACTTCAGAGGGGCTCCCCCTTTTATGATGATCTTGTGATGACTCCTTACAGGAATCTAGATGATGTCAGAAACAGGGCACTCATATACATATGGTTTGAAGATGACAAGAGGATCCATGATCGATTAGGGTTTCAAACAAAGCAAGAATCTCCCGACAAAAAACAAGGATCCTCGTTCAAGAACAACAACTCGAAGCCATACTCCAAATTCAACAACTAGAACGTCCGAGCTGTCGAAGAAGGAGATGATGACAATAAAGACTACCCGAGCATCTTAGAATATTGCTTCTCAGTGGATACTCATGGGTTAATTTGTGCCATGAAGGATCTAGGTGAGAAGGCAAGATGGCCCCGAAAGAACGAGAAAAAAAAAATTCTTCAAAGACAAGTCCAAATGAGGACTTCGGCCATTTGACCGATGATTGTATTGGCTTAAGGAAGCAAGGGCCATTTCAAGGACCTATTGGGAAGAAAAAAAGTCCAGGATCCAGGATCCTGAGAAGCTTCCACAAAAAGCAACTCTGCCCCCACCAGACGCACACGTAATCAACTTCATTTTCGGTGGCTCAGACATATGTGGAACTTCTTTCTCCGCAGCTAAAGGGGTCGCCAAGGAGACCAAGTTGGATAAAGGGGAACAACCGGTTATATCCACTACTTCTACGATAGACAAAAGAATCTTCTTTGAGGAAGAAGATAAGACAAGCATCCAGGATCCTCATCATGACGGTTTGATTGTAACTTTATTCATTGCTAACCATTATGTTCGCAGGATCCTAGTCGACGGTGGAAGTTCGGTCAACATCATCCAACATGATGTTCTGCAAAAAATGAATATCCATGACTTGGAGATCATCCCGAGAACGTCGGTGCCAGTAGGTTTCAGTGGTGAGACCAAAAAAACAATCTGGGACATCAAACTCCCAATATACATCGAAGGGTTAAATTCCTACCAAAAATTTTGTGTAATTGACAATTTATCTTGTTGCATTGTTATCCTTGGCAGGCCCTGGCTACATTGAATGAAGGCTGTGGCCTCAACTTACCATCAGAGTATCAAGCTGCCAACTATTTGGGGAGTCGTAAGAATAGATTGTGACCAGGTGGAGGCCAAGAATTATTATTCTTCATCCATGAAGCCTACTGCTAAGCAGACGATAGCATAGCAATCACAGCAGCATCCTAGGGACATGCTGGAAGCTCGGGAGCGAGACATAAAAGAAGTATCCTTAGATCCTGAAGATCCAGACATGAAGGTGTTCCTAGGATTCGGTATCGCTGATAAGATCGAGGAGGTTATAGTATCCTTCCTAAATCGAAGAAAGTCTACGTTTGCCTTCAAACATTCAGACATGACATGTATTTCTAAGGAGGTAATTACTCACAAATTGGGCCTTGATTTATCTCTTAATACCGTCCATCAGAAGTGAAGGAAATTTGCTTCGAGAGGAACACGATCATACAATTAGAAGTTGAAAAACTTCTTAAGGCTGGTATGATCAGAGAGGTTAAATATCCTCGATGGTTGGCTAATGTGGTTGTTGTTTCTAAAAAAGAATGGAAAGTGTAGGGTGTGTGTCGATTTTACCGATTTAAACAAGGCATGCCCCAAGGATCCTTTCCCATTACCACATATAGACTCCATGGTGGATGCAACGGCAGGACATGAGATGCTTACCTTCATGGATGCTTCCTCTGGATTTCAACAATTCAGATGGAACCATCTGATCAGGAGAATACGATATTCATGACTCTTACCGGCATATATTGTTATATTGCTATGCCATTCGGACTAAGAAATGCAGGTGCAACATATCAAAGATTGGTGAATATGATGTTCAAGGACCAGTTAGGGAAAACCATGGAAGTTATATAGACGACATGGTTGTCAAATCCAAGAGGGCTGAAGACCACCTTAAATACTTGGAAGAAGCATTCAATATCCTTGACCAGTATAACATGAAACTAAACCCCTCAAAATGCCATTTTGGTGTTAAGGCTGGAAAGTTTCTAGGATATATGGTGACCAAAAGAGGGATAGAAGCAAGCCCCGAGCAGATAGAAGCCATTATCAACTTAAAGTCTCCTGCGAATGCTAAATATATCCAAAGGCTAACAAGAAAAATAGCTGCTCTCAACCGATTCATTTCTAGATCCTCCGAGAAGTGCAAAGATTTCTACGACATTATTAGTAAAAATAAGAAGTTCGAAGACGGTCAAGCATGAGGCTGCGCTCAAAGCTTTTAGGATTACTTATCCTTAACATCAGCTCTGATGAAGCCTATGGATAGAGAATCCTTATATCTGTACCTAGCCATTTAAGGAAATGCCATAAGTGCTGTCCTTGTGAAGGATCAAGAAGGTGAACAACATCCCTTTTATTATGTAAGTAAAGTCTTCTAGATGTAGAAGTCAGGTATTCTCATTTAGAAATGTTAATTCTTGCACTTATTATGCCTTTTACTAAATTGAGACAGTACTTTGAGACTCATACTATTATTTTGAGAAATAACTATCCTGTTAAGAATGTCCTTAGAAAGCCAGAGTTATTAGGAAGGATGACGAAATGGGCTGTGAAGCTCAGTGCGTATGATATTCAATATGAGCCTAGAACAGCCATCAAATCACAAGCACTTGCAGACTTTATGGCTGATTTCAGTAGCGACATGCAAAAAGAAGCCGACTTGGAGGTTTAAAAACTGGAAGAAACCAAGGATCCTTGGATCGTCTTTACAAATGTAGCTTCCAATGTGAGAGGAAAAGGATTAGGCATCCTACTGAAATGGCCACAGGGGGACATATTAACCCAGTCTATAGCCTGTGAGTTTCAAGCACCAAATAATGAAGCAGAATATGAAGCTCTGATCGCAGGTTTGCAATTAGCTAAACGCATGAGGATCAGGTATCTTCAAGTATATATAGATTCATTGTTGATAGCTAACCACTTTAATGGCTCATATGCTGTTAAAGGTGAAAAACTAATCAAATATCTAGATGTTGTGAAAAAATTAGCAAAATCCTTTGAATTGTTTAGTATTGTACAGGTACCAAGGGAAGAGAATATTGGCGCAGATGCTTTGGCAAATTTAGCTTCATCTTTGAAGATTCCAGAAGACACGAAGATCCAAATCGTCCATATACTCTCTCCAGCAATAGGAGAACAAGAAGTTGAGGAGATAACAACTGACAAACAAATTGTACTTTGGGATCCATCATCCTCAAATAATCACGGATCCAGGATCCTTCCAATCAAGAAGTACATTCAAGAGGGAGAAATTCCAGCAACAGAGAATCCTAAGTCCTTCAAACATAAGGTATCACAATACATTATATTACACGATATTTTGTATAGGAAATCTCTTGCAGGTCCCTACTTAAGGTGTATTGAAGATCCTGAAATCCAAGAAGTACTTAAAGACTTTCATGAAGGTGACTCTGGTAACCACACTAGAGGCAGAGCCCTTTTTTCTAGAATTCTGAGAACAGGTTACTATTGGCCCACTATGAAGAGAGATGCAATGGAATACTCGAAGAAGTGTGACTCATGTCAATGGAATCCGAAACATTCTACTTCAGCCAGCGGAGCCCATGTATCCTATATCCTCGACATGGCCTTTCATGAAGTGGGGGATGGATATCGTTGGTAAGCTGCCTAAAGCCCCAAGAGGAAAAGTATTCATGCTTGCAATGACTGACTACTTTTCAAAGTGGATAGAAGTAGAAGCGTTTGTCAAGTACGCGAAAAAGAGGTGATATCTTTCATTAAAAGAAATATTATTACTAAATTTGGTATCCCTTCAGAAATTATTTGTGACAATGGTTCTTAGTTTATTGGGAAAAGAACCACAAACTTTTGTGACAGTTGGGCCTTCATGATGATTACATCTAATCCGGTGCATCCTCAAGCTAATGCCAGGCGGAATCAAGTAACAAGATCATCATCAATAATTTAAAGAAGAAACTATGATCCAACAAAGGCAAGTGGGTAGAAGAACTTCCCTATGTTCTTTGGGCAGATAGGACAACACCAAAGAATGCAACAGGTCAAACGCCTTTCTCATTGGTGTTTGGCTCGGAAGCTGTAATCCCTACAGAGATGGTAGTTCCCACAACCAGAACAAGCATCCGTGATCCTGAAGCTAATAATTGAATCCTTCTCGAAGACTTGGATACTGTTGAAGAACTCAGAGACCTAGCCAAGATCAGATGGCATCGTATCAACAAAAGGTAGCTGGGGCATATAACAAGAGTATAAGGATCAGAAGATTTCAAGAAGGAGACTTGGTCTTGAGGAAAGCCTTCCAAAATACAACCAATCCAGCAGATAGAAAGCTAGCACCTAAGTGGGAAGGCCCCTACTTGATCGAGGTAGAAGCTGGAAAGGGGGCATATAACCTGCTGACTATGGAAGGCAACAGGTTACCGAGATCATGGAATACTATCCATCTCAAGAAGTATGTTTTTCTTATCAGGATCCATTATCCTTAGAAAATCAAGCATCTATCAAGGACCAAGAATTCTAAACATGGTAATATCTATCTGATCACTTACGCATTTCAGATTCTTATTAATTTAATGATAATATAAATATTCAATGATTAAGAGGTTGGCCACCTCTCCCTTAAACTTAAGGTACGCTACTGTTTTCTTTGGCTTAGCCCACGATTAAGATATGATCCCTGATGGTCATATCGTCCAAGGTTTAAAGGTTTTCACCTCTCTTAAAAATTAGAGTTTCTACACACTCGCCTGGAGCGCACATAATCCAACGTATTGTCCCGGGCGGTGGGACCAGTTCACTATACGTGGCTGACAATTTCGTTGTCTTTGGCTATATGGAGGATCCTACGATTTATGGTAGACGTACCATACCACCGGTTTATAACTTTTACATGTTATCTCAAGACAAAGTTTTCTAACATTTTCATGTTAGCTAAGGTTTTGGCGTTTTCACGTCACTTATGTTTGGGAAAATCCTCGTTAACATCCGTATCCTTGGGCCAGTCCCCGGTTTGGGCATGTCCGCAGTGTAACACCAGTTTATTTAGGCTCGTCCCCAGTTATTTAGGCTTGTCACCAGTTTATTCGGGCTTGTCCCCAGTTATTTAGGCTTGTCCCCAGTTTTTTTACGCTAGTCCCCAGTTTTTTTGGGCTTGTCCCCAGTTTGTTGGGTTTTATCCCAATTAATATCAAGAGTTATTTCTATCAGGTATCCTAAGTCCAACTATAAGGAGCAACATCTATGGATTCAAGATCCTTGATTTATCTTACAAGGACAACAGAAGGTTCAATACTTATAGATTCAAGATCCTTAACTAGTTTGTTTTAAATGAATCAACACACATGGTAACCTAGATCTAATCGGATCTTATGGTATGATTTTCTACTTATCAATTTACATGTATTTGGTTAAGATCCTTTGTAAACTTTATTACTTAAGGATTTAAGATCCTTAGCTTATTTTTGTAAGGATATTTTATCCTTAAACTTTTTATTCAGAGATATTTCAGACAATTTTTAATAAAGCTAAAGCAATATCAAACAAACTTTCAAGATAAGAAATAACAAGTAAATAGTCAAAAGTTTTAAGTTATTATTAAACATAAGTCACCTGGACTTACCCAAAATCCTTAACCCGGATTTCACCATACGAATGATGGACCATCCACCCGGGTTAAGCAGGTGTTACTAACCGTTCATAAAGTATAGGAAATTAAAAAAACAGGGCATCAAAGGCTTCATCCCCACAAACAGAGGATCCCTCCACCTTGGCTACCACCGGAAATTGTCTTAAGGATCATGGATCCTTTACCCTAATTACTATTGTCTGTAACAAACCATTATCCATAAAAAACATAACCAAAAAAAATAAAAAACGGGCCCGGGCCTTGTCTCTAATATCCTTCATCGGCCGTTAAAGCAACTTCCTCACCGTCTGCTGCACTCTTTCCCTCCTCAGTTTAGACCACCTCCTTTGCTCCACTTGTTCCAGCCTCATTTCCATCAGCCATCACCACATCCTCTTCACCACCAAGAGCCACCAAAGCCATCTTCCATTTCTCCACATCCCAAGAAGCCTTATTGAAAGCAGGATCACCAGCTTTTGCCGCCATCTTGATCCTAGCTTGCAGCACTAATCTTGCGGCCCACATCTTTGCTTCCTCGGTTGCCTGCTTCACCTCTTTCTAATACTGAGCTTCTGTGGTGGATAATAGATCCTCTAAAGATTTCTTCTCTTTGGAAAGCTGAGCTATCGCCTTGTCTTTTACCACAGATGCACCCCCGTCGTAGTAGCTCTCGCTCATCTGGTTCACAATCTTATCATAGTGATCCTTGGAAGCATTCACAGCCTATAACACTCAATTGGGTAAAAGTTGGAAGGATACTTGGAGGTCAAAATAGGAAACCTAGATGAAGGATACTTACAGCGATGATCATGTCAAAATGAGTTTCGGGCTCGGTAGATCTTTTCCTCTTGGAAGCCGCTGACTTGGCCTTGGTAGTTGCGGTTCGTGGTTCGGAAGTGGTGGCTGTCTTTGAAGATTCTTTCTTGATGATTTGAGGAGTGATCAAACTGTCGATATCCTCCAGTGAGAACTTGCTGGAAGATTTCTGAGATTTTTGAGCACCCGTGGGACACAAGGAACGGATAAGTTTTCTACATATGTTTTTATTATATTAATAAATATAAATCTTACTTGACATGTTGGAATCCGAGGAAATTTCGCAAAAAGGCCTCAACAAATTTGGCTTGAAAGGTCATGACTTCGGGATCCAGGGCAAGAAACATTTTTGCTTTGATATTTGTTCAAGGTAAATTCAACCGAGAAGCAAAGTTATCCACTGTAAAGAAGAATAAATAGAGATGAATAAAAGGAAGATAAAAGAAGAATAAGTTATTATCAGCTATCTTTCTCCTAAAGATCTGGGATCCTACCCTTTCTAACTCATTTTAAAGGTAATTATACCCCACCAGGGATGGAGTTTCGCTTAACAAAGAAAAATTGATTCCTTCATAGGAAACCATTTTGGGTTACTTTAGAAACTGGAGCTGGCTGTCTAGATTTAGACTTCAGGACAAATCACTTAAAGCCATGGGTGGTTAAACTGTAAAGGTATGACAACTCGGAAACACTAAACTCGATGCTATTCTCATCTATCAGTCTCTCAATGGTACGAAGAACCATCCAAACCATCGACATGGCCTCGATATAGGATTTTCCGGTAGTTTCAAAAAAGCTTTGGGTGAAAGAAGGGAATGGATATGTGTAGCCGATGAGAAAAGGGCAAGCAGGTAAGCAGATCCAAACTTTTGAGTACGCATCACATCGAGTCAAGGAATCGAATGGTCGGAAAACGGTTTCCGGCGGGAACAGTGTACGGAGTTCATCGATTTCGGGATCGATGAACTTGCATATCTCCATGGATGGATTGGTTAATAGGTTTTGCGACTGCATCTCCGATAACTCGGACTGGTCAGACTGATCGGAAGGTTTACAATGGTCAGAAGAAGAGGAAGAATCGACAGACATCGTGAAGAATAAAAGATAAAGAAGAGAAATAATGAAGAAAGAGGGATACCTGAACCGTCTTCCAGAATATGTGGCTATAAAAGGTTTGAAGGGAGCACATATATAGGCGGCTATAATTAATAATTAGGGTTTTTGATAATAATTATCGCTAACAAACGTCTAATCATTTACTTTTGCAGGGATTCAAATTTCGAAATGACAGCTATGTTGCATAATCACCCGCCATTTTGGGGGCAATTGTTAAGGCATAGAATTTATGGTGAGGATCCTCTATCCTTGAGTAGTTTATGGATCACTTATCCTTGTGATATGTTCCAGATTATAAAGGATCAAGGATCCTTGGTATTATCTGTTTACTAATAATTGTGTTTGAGTGGTGTTGTGTTTGATAGATATAACGGACTGAAAACTTAGTCATTCTATTCTTGCGCTACTGGACGACTCCCGCACGTGGTCAAATGTGAAGGAACGGCTAGTGGGAATAGTGGCGTAAATATAGGAGTTATTGTTAGTTGTTAATTTCTATTTATGAACGAGATAAACGATCAGTAGAAGAACACTTGTAATCACACACACCAGAGCATTCTCTCTATCAAAACTCGTACACTTAGCTGTCATTGTAACACTGATCAATATCTCCACCATTTGTAACCCTATTTTTTCATTAATAAAGTGGTGATAGACTATTTGTCATCACCCGAGGTTTTTTTTCCTTTTATCTAATCAATATCAAGGGGTTTTTTCTCGCAACAAATCATGGTGTTCATCCTTATTTCGTCCATATAATCATTATTATTGTCATAGCACTAATCCTCACAATTACAGATTTGGTTACTTGATCCTTAGTTGATTTTTGACCAAAACATGTAGACTTCCATGGTTTTTCCTACCTGGTCTTTAAACATCATGTTGACTAAGCGTTGATACGTTGCACCTGCATTTCTTAGTTCAAATGGCATGGCAATATAACAGTATATGTCGGTAGGAATCATGAATGTTGTATCCTCCTGATCAGATGGTTCCATCTGAATTTGTTGAAATCCAGAGGAAGCATCCATATAGGTAAGCATCTCATGTCCTGCCGTCGCATCCACCATGGAGTCTATATGTGGTAACGGGAAAGGATCCTTGGGGCATGCCTTGTTTAAATAAGTAAAATCGACACACACCCTCCACTTTCCATTCTTTTTTAGAAACAACAATCACATTAGCTAACCATCGAGGATACTTAACCACTCTGATCATACCGGCCTTAAGAAGTTTTTCAACTTCTTCTTGTATGATCGTGTTCCTCTCAGGAGCGAATTTCCTTCGCTTCTGATGGATGGGTTTAACAGATAAATCAATGCCCAATTTGTGAGTAATTACCTCCTTAGATATACCTGTCATGTCTGAATGTCTAAAGGCAAACGTAGACTTTCTTCGCTTTAGGAAGGATATTATATCCTCCTAGATCTCTTCAGGGATACTGGATCCTAGGAACACCTTCATGTTTGGGTTTTCAGGATCTAAAGATACTTCTTTTATGTCCAGCTCCCGAGTTTCCAGCACATCCCTAGGATGCTGTTGTGGTTGCTATGCTATCGTCTATTTAGTTGTTGGCTTCATGGACGAAGAATAATAATTATTGGCTTCCACCTGATCACCATTTATTCTTACTACTCCCCAAGGAGTTGGCATCTTGATATACTGATGGTAAGTAGAGGCTACAGCCTTCATTCCATGTAGCCAGGGCCTTCCAAGAATAACATTGCAACAAGATAGACTATCAATAACACAAAAATTTTGGTATGAATTTAACCCTTCGATGTATATTGGGAGTTTGTTGTCCCCCAATGTTTTCTTGGTTTCATCACTGAAACCCACTAGCACCGACGTTCTCGGGATGATTTCTGAGACTGGGATGTTCATTTTCTGTAGTACGTCATGTTGGATGATGTTGACCGAGCTTTCACCGTCGACTAGGATCTTGCGTACATAATGGTTAGCAATGAATAAAGTTACAATAAAACCATCATGGTGAGGATCCTGGATGCCCGTCTTATCTTCTTCATCAAAGAAGATTCTTTTTTCGGTCGTCAAAGTAGTGGATATAACCGGTCGTTCTCCGTTATCTAAATTGGTCTCCTTGGCGAGCCTCTTAGCTGCGGAGAAGAATTTCCACATGTGTCTAAGACACCAGAAATGAAGTTGATTACTTGCGCGTCTGGTGGAGGTGGAGTTTCTTTTTGTGGGATATCTTCAGGATCCTGGATCCTTGACTATTTTCTTCACAATAGCTCTTTGAAATGGCTCTTGATCAGGAGGTATCCAATTTCCCTCCTTAAACCAATACAATCATTAGTCAGATGGCCGAAGTCCTTATGGATTGCACACCATTTGGACTTGTATTTGAAGGATGTTGTTTTCTCGTTTCTCCGAGGCCACCTCGCCTTTTCACCTAGATCCTTCATAGCCTAAATTAAACTATGAGTATCTACCGAGAAGCAATATTCTGAGATTCTAGGGTAATCTTCATTGTCATCATCTCTTCGATAGCTCGGACATTCTGATTATTGAATTTGGAGTAGGGCTTTGAGTTTTTGTTCTTGAATGAGGATCCTTGTTTCTTGTTGGGGGATTCTTGCTTTGGTTGAACCTCTAATCGTTCCTGGATCCTCTTATCATCCTCTAGCCGTATGAATCTGAGTGCCCTATTTTTGACTTCATCTAGAGTCCTACATGGAGTCATCACAAGATTATCATAAATGGGGGAGCCCCTTTGAAGATCCATCTTGAATGCTTCAACAGCCGTGGCCATATAAAGATTAGGGATTTCTAGGGCTTCCCTGCCAAACTTTGTAACAAAATCCCTAAAGGGTTCATCATAAGGCTGGAAAATCCTATATAAATCACTAGTTAACTTTTTAAATTTTCTACTACATGAAAACTGGCTGTTGAACAAGTTAACTAAATGCGAAAAAGAGTTAACAAAGTAAGGAGGAAGACTTAGCAGCCATGTGCAGATCCTGTTACCACTTTGTTGAGTGAATGTCGGCATCCCAGAACAATTCCTGAGGTAAGAGGTGTCTTCTACGGGAGTTGGTCCACCAGAAGCGATGGTCTGCACAGGGATAATAACTCCTTCATGAACCTCGGAGGACCGTTAACGTTGAGTCTGGGAATGGTAGGATCCTTGGTGACCCACCCTGGAGGATCCTGGTTGAAGGATCGATTATCCTCTCTGGAATGTAGAGGATTCTTGAACCTGCTGACCTATCAATCCGGGATTGAGGATAGATGATCCTTGCTGGAAGATCAAGGATCCTTTAACCTGCTAACCCATGGACCTTGGATCTCGGATGGATGATTCTTGCTGGAAGATCGATGATCCTTGAACCTGCTGACCCATGGACCTCGGTTCTAGGATGGATGATCCTTGCTGGAAGATCGAGGATCCTTGAACCTGCTGACCCATGGACCTCGGATCTAGGACGGATGATCCTGGTTGAAAGAACGATGATCCTTGACTTTGTTGACCCATGGATCCCTGTTGAAGGATAGATGATCGTTGCGTGAATTAAGCCAAGGATCCTGGAGTGGTGAAATCCAGCATCCTATGAACCAAGGGAGTCTGATCCTCCACTGACCTCTTAGTCCTTTTGAGATCTTCTATCTCACGAAGGATCTTTTGGTTGGTCTTGTTTTGCTGCTCCATGTATGCCTTAACCTACGAAAACATAGAGAAAAACATCATTGTTAGAGTTTACCATCAAATTGGCAGCAGCGATTTTTGAGCTTTGGAAGACTGGAATATGCGTCTTGTTTCCAGTCGCTGTAGTCCTTGGAGCTGCGGCTAGCGGAAGAGGCATCGGTGGTAAGGTTCTTGATGAGTGATAAATGGATGAGGGCATTGTTGATGAAGCATAAGATTTTTGAGAGGCCATTGATGGTGATATGGGTATGAAAGGTTGAATATTGATAAGGTATAATATGGATTATAGCACCAATTGCCCCACGCTGGGCGTCAAATTGTTTTAGTCAAAAATCGGCTAAGGATAATGTAACCAAATTAGTTTGGTGAGGTTTAGTGCTAAGTTAACAAATATGATATTGAATCAATTGCAAACACAAACACGAGGATTTGTTACGAGGAAAAGCCCTTGATTTTGTTCGGATCGCCGGCACATAAAGCCCGCGAGATGACAAATCGTTTATCACCACTTTATTAATCAAAAATTAGGTTACAAATGGTTGGAAGCTATGATTAGCGATTACAATGATGACTTAGTGTGTATCTAATGCTAGAATAACAGAGTAAATCATATGCTATGTGGGTTGTGTTTTGTGTTTTTCCTAACTAATCAATAGCTTCATTATATACAAAAAATAAGCTAACAAAAAGTCTTATTTTCACGGCACTACTCCATTATGACGTTCCCATCTATTTGACCACATACATAAAGGTGCATTGTAGCAAAATATAAGGTGACCAAGTCGTCCAGCCATTCATCATCGTCATCGTACATAGTATATCCCACCAATAGCAAAGCTATGGTAGGGTCTGAGGAGGGTAAGATGTAGACAACCTTACCTCTACCCCATGGGGATAGAGAGGCTGCTTCCGGTGAGACCCCCGGCTCTATAGTAGTTTGCATCAAGCCTTGGACATAAGTGTAACACCCCGTAACCGCAGCGGAAACGTAAACGGGATGCGACAGACACCTCTGATATCAACCACATTGTTTATAAAGAAAACCGAATGCATTAATATACTTCAAAATTACATTATCTCATCTTTCATTACCGTCTAGGTGATACACACATCATACAATACGGTTCATAATTCTAACTGCTATAATGTATCCTAACGTCCAGCACGCGAACCTTACACACATCAAGCACTTAGCACGTAATCAATCACTTTATCTTAGTTGTACCTGAAAAGCATGTGAGAAAACGGGTCAACTACGAATAGTTGGTGAGTTTCACAATTTTAGTAAACCTTGATAAATCCATATCATAATATAATATTATCTGGGAACACTGTTAACCCATAAACACCTTTAATAACCTCTGGGGACACTGTTAACCCAGAACACCTTTAATAACCTCTGGGGACACTGTTAACCCAGAACACCTTCCAATAACCTCTGGGAACTCTGTTACCCCAGAAACACATTTAATAATCTCTGGGAACTCGGTTACCCCAGAACACATCTAATAACCTCTGGGAACTCGGTTACCCCAGAACACTGTTTCGGGCATTACACTGTTAGCAACTTAGTTAATTACCATCTTAATACATTACCGTATGATTTCCGTACAATAAACATTATATAAATACATTCGTTTCCATGCGCTTAGCATGTACTTAAACACTTTGATAGAAACATGCTTTCCGCCCGGGAAAATATTTAAAACAGTTTAGTAAAAGGGGCTCGTGAAAACTCACCTTAGCACATGCAAGTAGGTAACAACAATCAATATCAGTTAACTCGTCCAATCTGTAATATGATCCCTACGATCATTATTATACAATTATTGTTTATATAATCTTATCAATCGGTACACCTGGGGACACTGTCAACCCAGCACTGTACCCGTTCTGGGGGCAAGGTTAACCCAGAAACACTTCTCCGGACTCAGATTGTGATGTCGTTTAGAGTTCCAAGGTCACAACTACTATTAGTCGTTTTTTCTCGTTTTGCGTGCCTAGCACTGTTATCCGTTTTTATGTTTCAAAAATGAGTTTGGTCACACGTGACCCTAAAATAGTGGTTGACGGATAATTTAATTAAAGATGTGAAATTATAGCTCGGTTTAGACGTCCCGATTGGCCGCGGGACCCGTTTCCGTCTTTGGCGTACCGGAAACTATTAAAATAGATTAAAATTACTCAAATCATCCGAATTATTTTCGGATGATTTATTTTTACTTGTTTAGCTCATTTATATGAAAATAGTTCATTTTTAGGGTTTTTGTACACCAGTCAGCTCGCTTAAGCGAACTTTACCGGTTTACGCGTTTTACTTTAAAAGTTTGATAATTAGCACAAATAATTATCCGTTTACTCTCGGATCTTGAAATTTTGCACAAATCACTTTTTAACAGTGGGAAATTTTATAAAAATATTTCCTGAATTAATTCTTATATTTAACATTTACTTATCCATTTTTAAACACCATTTAAACACTAAATATGTCGTAAATACCAAACGATCTTAGAAAAATCCCAAATTTCTCCTGGATGTCCCCTGCCATCCACATAGTCCCCTGTAATTTTTCCAAAACCAAAATATTCTTTTAAATGCCATTTTCACTAAAACCGAGCTAGAAATCCCTAGAACTCGTTTAACCGAAAAGCCTACTTAGACTTCTCCAACGGACCTCAAGTTTTGTGTGTGACTTATACATGATATGAAAAGCTTATCCACAATTTTCCAGAAATTTTCATGATATTTAACTATTTTTCACCATTTTTGGCCAAAACCGAGCATTAAATTCACCAAATATTCATCCTTCATCCAAAAATTACCAAAAATTTACAGAACTCATATTTCCATGTGTTTAACACCTCTGTAAAATTTCATGACCTAACTCTAAACGACCAACAATCTGTCCCAAAAACTCATAACCGAACATAACCGAATATACCTTTCGTTTTCCGCCACTACAAGCTACAAACTCATCTTTCCGCATTATCTACCACTAAATACAGAATCTACAAACAACATACCCCAATACCAAGCAAGTTACACTCACGATCAAGCGATTTCTTTCATGGTTACGGTTATGATACTAAAACAAATATTTAACCGTAAAAATTCGTTTTCGACTCGTTTAACTCATTTCTTGGACCAAGATCCTTTGTATAACCCGTATACATCACTTGATCATGCAAGAATCGGTTTCATCTCGGGTTTTCACCCATTTTTCATTTGAAACCTCATTTTCTTGAAAGAAAACTTAAGAAAAGAAGATAAACACGTATATAACACGATCATTACCTCGTTATTCTTGCTAGAATTGTCGGTTTTTGGATTATGAGTTAGAGAGAATTGAAGAATTTTGAGTTTGGTTTTTGAAAAAAAGAAAATGAATTTGTTGTTTGGTGAGGTTGGTCCGATCGGACCTAGTGGATGGGTGGGGTGGGACCCACTTGTTCAATCTTGGCCACTCATTCGGATTACGCAATCCGGATAATGTTGTGGATAATCTGGTTCAGTTCGTTTTTTGGTTAAACGTTTAATTCGGCTTAAAACGGTCGTTTTTTCGAATTAAAAATGAAATTTATATAAAACCGATTTAAAAACCTTAAAAACTTAAACCATGATGTTTATTAACTTAAAACATCATATCATTAATTATCGCGCATCTTTTTCGGCTTGATCGATCGTCTCTTGCTCGGTTTGGTATTAAAGGTTTCGTTTAACGTACCGACGTACTTTTAAATCGAAATCCTTTTTCTGTGCCTTAATCCACTTATCCCGAAGCTTTAATACTTCGAAACATCACTAAACATTATATATTTCGTCTATAATGTAATCCCCGATTCGTTCGGGTTTCAATAACCGTTCATCTATTAATCGTAATTTCGATACGACTAGCTGTATATTCGAGTATAATTCGTACTGTGAATCTTATATACTCGTATAAGCACATTATAATTCCCATATTCAGTATTGGATAACACGTAAATAGTATATTCCGGCTAGGGTATACCTGAATTTGCCGGAATCGTTACATTCTCCCCCCGTTACAAAAATTTCGTCCTCGAAATTTTACGCATCAACTACTTCCTTTTGCGGAAATAGGTGGGGGTATTTCCTTCAGAATTCACTCTCGCGTTACCAAGTATAATCTGGTCCTCGCTGTGAATTTCCACTTAATCTTAATTAATAACGCTTGGTATGTCCAAACTGTTTAGTTTTCCCGTCTACTATCTCTACGGAATTATTATGATATCAAACATGTCTTCTACGAGTACTTCTATTACTAGTACTTTCGTTGCCTCATTGCTTAGGCACTTTTCAATCCGTATACATGGCTAAACATCATGTATAGTACTTATCCCCTGGAGTACTTTAATCGATAAACTAAATGACCAATCATGGAAATACTTTCATGAGGTCCAATATATTACGGAGTTATTTCCGGTTTTGCCAAACCTCATATCACCTCTCTAAGGTGATGCCTTAAAATGACTTGTCACCTCTATTTAGTGACAATGGTTTCCTTTGAACGTTGACATAAATTCTTTGCCAATCCTCGCGCTACTTTCAACTTCCCTTAAGCATTATAAATCCGATTGGTTGATTCTCGAATCAATCCAAAGATTATGGCTTAAGTGACGCCCAATTTTGATTTAACAAATTGGTGATAATCACTTCACCCATAGAAAGCTTCAAGCTCTCAATGCTTTCTTCCCCGCCTTCCAATAATGGAAGTAGGATGACTATTTCGATCTGAGCTCATTGAAAATGGTACTCCACGACGAGTTACCATTTCAAAATCATAAATTTGGACGAGAATTCATTGTGGCAATCGTCGTAAATTGGGATGAAATGCGAGGACTGGTTAATCGATCCGCGATTACCTAATTTACCTCATGCCTTTGATATATCTTGGGAATTCGCGTCCCGAACTCCAATGTAATTTATTCCCACTATCCTTGGCGAATTTTCTGTCGTTGTGGCGTTCCCAAGGGTTTTCGGTATGCAGCCTTATCTCTTGCATAACTCAATATTCACCAATACACGTAACCATATCTTTCTCCAAACTCGACCATTAATAAAAATCCTTTCAGATATCCGTATTATCAGTAGTCAAATCCGATCCCGGATGTATGGATTATTTCGACCTATGCGCTTTGTCCATGATTAATTCACTAAGGTCATGGAGGGTCGGGATCCAAACCCGATCTTTGAAATAGAGAGTTTCGTCCACGCGCTGTTCGAAATTCTTCTCGTTGCCGTAAAATTCCTTCTCTTCTAATTGTTCCTCTTTCAACGCCTCACGTTGAGCGACTCGAATCAGGTTCGAAGGTTCGACTGGACTATCATCCCCAGCACTAGCACTCGCAATGGCTTAACCCGATCTTTCTTACTCAAGGCATCGGCTACGGCGTTAGCCTTGCCAGGGTGATAACGGATGTCACAGTCATAATCGCTTAACAACTCGACCCATCTTCGTTGCCCCATATTTAGTTCTTTCTGATCGAATATGTGATGCACACTTTTATGATCGGTGAAGATAGTGTACTTCGTATCGTAGAGACAATGTCTCCACATTTCAAGTGCATAGATAACCGCTCCCAGTTCTAAGTCGTGAGTAGTGTAATTTTACTCGTGTACTTTTAACTATCGGGAAGCATTGGCTATAACCTTAATATACTGCGTCAACACGTATCCTAACCCTTTACGCGATGCGTCACAATACGCGACAAAACCGTCGTCTCTATCGGGGAGACTTAAAATCGGCGCTTGACACATTTTTAATGGTTTCTATCTTATTTGGTTCTATGTGAAATCCTTGTTGCTTTACCACATGACCAAGGGATTATGCATTCTTTATTCAAAATCACATTTCAAAAATTTCGCGTACAACTCCTCTTGCTTTAACATTTCCACAATTTTTCCTTATCTGTCGCTCGTGCTCTTCTTTACTTTGCGAATATATTAAAATATCATCAATGAATGTTATGACAAATTTGTCAAAATAAAGTTACAGACTCGATTCATGAGTTCCATGAATGATGCCGGCGCATTTGTTAGCCCGAAAGGCATAACTAAGAATTCATAATGGCCGTAGCGAGTCCGAAACACTGTTGTTGCAACGTCTTCCTCTTGGATCTCTCATTTGGTGATAACTATATCCACGATCAATTTTTTTTTTCTAACAATAAATCGTCCCTTGCAGTTGGTTAAACAGATCATTCACTTCGAAGAAGTGAGCACCTACTCTTGATCGTCACTTTATTAAATTCTCCCTAATTAACACATATCCTAACACTTCCGTCCCTCATTTCCCAATTAAAACTGGTGCACCCCATGGTGACTAACTGGGTCGTATAAAATCTTATCCAGCAATTCTTGTAACTGATTGGATAATCCTTGCATCTCAGACGGTGCAAGTCGGCAGGATGCTTTAGCAACAGGGCCAGCTTGAGACATTACATCGATTCTGAATTCGACCTGTCGGGTTGGCTGTAATCCAGGGAGTTCTTCTGTGAAAACTTGTGGAAATTTGCGCACCACTGGGATATCTTCTATATGTTTTCTTTTAAATACTTTGGCAATCACGTTTGTCAAATACACCACGTCTTCTTGTCGTAAATATTATAACATCTCACGATGAGATTTTAGCGGCAACATAATACCGTACACTTTTCTCTGTATGTTATATATTTTTCTGTACCCAACACATATATATCTCTATATATATGTGTTTCTCCTTCTAATCATCTTCTTTTCATATTTGATTTCTACTTCATGTTGGGTTAGCCAATCCATGCTAACCATTACGTCAAAACTTCTTTGCTTTACTGGTCGTAGGTCAATAAGGAAAGGTTAATCGTTCAGAATAATAGGACAATTCCGTACAATTTAGTTAACCATTAGGGATTTACCGTTAGCGATTCTACGGTATAGGGTTCTATAATTTTACTTAATCGGTATCTTTCCCAATAATAGGAGGTTAACGGGAACTAACTTCTATCGACGACCGTAAAAATTATCACTGAAGTCTATTGATTTAAAACTACCACATACTTAACACCACCTTTGGGTCATGACGTGCTTTATTCAAATTACTCACAAAAGCACGGCTCCTTGCTTGATCAGAGGTTGATGCTTGTCATGAGGTTCATCTTCACTGCCATGTTCATAGCAAGTACAACTGTTTGGCATAATTTGATTTCTTCGGATGGATTGTTATTGAAGTTGTTGGGTTCGGAGTGGTCGTACAGGGATGGGTCGGGGGTTGCCGGTTCACAAGGCTTCAATTGGTTCTACAATTGGGGCATTACGTCCATCTTTACTACACCTGTGGCCCACTATCACTCGACATTCTTCTTCCTGCCGATAACCATATATTTTCCACATTCAGGGAAGGACCCTTTATGCGGTTCATGGTTTCGCACCAGAACTAGTCTTAGTATAATTCTGGGTTGTAGGACATACCTACTTATTCACAAGTCTATCTTGCACTATACCTTTATCATTTCCCTTCTTTAACACTCGACGTCTCACCTAACGTCCTTCCATTCCGCTTCCCATAAAGTCAAATATATCAATGCTGGCTTGTGCCACAACCCTTCCAAAGGTTGTATATATTTTACAGGGTTGACTATACTCCTTATCGATGGAGTTAGTCCCCAATCTAGCACTCACTTTGTTTTGTTTCAGGAGTAATTAGCCATGCTACCAGACATGACAATTCCTTCAAACGATTTGCGTGTTCTAAGTGATCAGCACACAACATTTCTATCTTTCATAGCTCAGTTTCCAATCTCTGAGTTTAATTACTCGAATAATAATGCTCTAGCACAAGAATTTTAAATCCAGACCATGTCATCTGAGTAATAATTTTCTAACTATAATTTTTGTACCATCGTGTTCCATCACGATACAACATAATCTACCAACATATCTGTAGCATATTTCACTTCACAATATTCTAGACTCTTACCAATATCCTTAACCATTTCGATCTTTTCCATCCACTCGCTAATCTATTCCTCCCTTTACCATCAGTAAACTATTAATAATTTCCTTACCACAAACAACAAACATATCCTTCATACCGGATCCAATTTATTACGACTACTATTCATGTTTAGTATATAACTAATACTTGTAGTCATAATGGCATTCGGTGGGACGTTATCACTCTTTGTAATACCACTAAGAATTGAATTATTCATAATCATGTGATTGCTCGATCTATAATTCTGCATTCACATTTGCATCAACACTAGTAGTGATCTGTGATACTACATTCGGTATCATCATCTGCTATCCTTGAGCAATCAACTGAATCATACCAATCTCCATCCTTAGAGTTACTCTTTTTATGTCATTCTGCCGTACTCATCCCGTACGCAGTAATCAATACTAATCTCACCGTATAGCTCGTCACCAGTTCAATCATAACAGCAGGTACACATACACACCAAATATTATCATATATATTACACATACCGGCATCTAGCATATATATGTCCCATAAATATAGTAACATATGGACTTAACCTGACATCGGTTAACGTTTAAATATGTTTCATAACCTTTGTCACCAACTGACATATAGGCCTTTCTCAACAAAGATCAATGTTTAATATGCTCGATTTCGATATCCTTTTGCATGTCAGCATAACCGATACATGCTCACCGTGAGCACCAAACGATTACATACCACGGAGTTATAATATCCGTGTTTATTCGTATATCCGGCATACACAGTATACCACCTACGAACGAACAACCAACTATGCTATAATGATTCCAACACTTCTTTGTGTATAGGTAATCATTCTATTCGAGCATACATCGGTGTAAACATCTAACGGATGTAAGGATAACATAGGAAGTTATTAGAATAGGCGGGTACCGGTGTTGGTAGGGTATGGGATTTATCAATTTTTGGTTGGGAGTGACGGTTACTAGACATTTCTGGTTAATGTCAAACGGGAGATTTGACTTGGTACCATCACAACTATAACCCGATAAGTCCGACTTATCACCAACCGATGCTCTAGAAATTTCAGCATCCTCGGTACTTTTTATTATCACCTCCCCCGGTTCCTTATCCGGGTCTTATTTCCCAATACTTGAACCCACAAGATATGCACACGTATATATATATAAACACACTAGCACATATAAATAATATTATATACTGTACACATATGTTGCCATTTTTACCTATTAATGTACCCCGTGACATTCCCCTGAATTCCCTCGTGCGGACAAGTCTGTTATTATGTTCCGGACCATAACAACTCACTTGTCCATCCAAGTTCATCCAGACCTTGTCACTATAAATTATTAGTTGATATTCAGATCCTATAATACTTGAGCTACTGGTTATATTTTAGGTATCTTTTAAAGACATCCTAATTCTTTTATAACCAATGGCTCTGATACCAAGTTCTGTAACACCCCGTAACCGCAGCGGAAACGTAAACGGGATGCGACAGACACCTCTGATATCAACCACATTGTTTATAAAGAAAACCGAATGCATTAATATACTTCAAAATTACATTATCTCATCTTTCATTACTGTCTAGGAGATACACACATCATACAATACGGTTCATAATTCTAACTGCTATAATGTATCCTAACGTCCAGCACGCGAACCTTACACACATCAAGTACTTAGCACGTAATCAATCACTTTATCTTAGTTGTACCTGAAAAGCATGTGAGAAAACGGGTCAACTACGAATAGTTGGTGAGTTTCACAATTTTAGTAAACCTTGATAATGTCACACCCCGACAGGTAGATGCGGAAGCGTAATACGGGAATGTAACAGATAACACTGGTATCAACCACATTGTTTATAAAGAAAATTCAACAGCTAAATTACATCATATTACATTGGTAGGTACTATGTTTACAAACTAGGTGAAAAACACATAATCGGTTTACGAGCTTCTTATTCGGTATTATATCAGCGTCTATTCACAGCTATTCAACTTTCTTTCTAACACCAAGCATGTAAGCAAATCATTCCACTTTTGCTTTACCTGAAAAGCATGTTAAAACGGGTCAACTACGTCTAGTTGGTGAGTTTCAAGTTTCACGAGTATCAATGAAATCAGTTCACGAGTTCGTAAAGTTTATAGTGTGTATGTATATATGTCTGTGTATGATGTATTATACTAAGCCACAAGTGAAACCGAAACGAGCTAAAACACATGGCCTCCACTGCCCATGCACTCCCGTTGGCATTTAACAGCCACTTTGCCCCAAGTATGTACTATGTCTAACACCACATAGCAGTATGTAAAAATATAATGACAATGTGCAACTGGGTTTACATATGTTCCGGCATACCCCTCCGGCTCTGTCAGTTGGGTTTGTCAAACCGATAGTACTATCCACACGTCACCGGCACGAAGTTAATCACTTGTGTTTGTGGGGACTTGTCAAGTGTTAGTACTTAGATAATCCACATCATCACACGTTTTCAAGTATATCAGTATATGTAAACATGCTTTTCACCCCAAAAGTTCGTAAAACAGTTTAGAAAGTGGGGGTCGTGAAACTCACCTTATCGTAGTTCGCACAGAAATCACGTATCAATAAGTCAGATGCCTCGTTTATAGCCTGATTCCTATAAACGGTATCGTATCGTTATTACTAGTACAATGTTCAAGCTAAGTCGGGCTGTATAGATAATCTGGGTATAGCTGTTAGGCCCAGAACATGACCATAGTCTTAGATTGTGACGTTGTATACTATGAAATGTTTAAAACTAGATTTGGCTCAGTTTCACCGTTTCCCGAGCCTAGCTCAGTTGATCGTTTATACGTTTCGGGATTAGGTAAGATCACATAAAACTTAAGTAAATATATTGATTGATAAAATAATTTGATTTATGAAAGAATTTTAAGGTTTCGGTGTCTGGTTTGATCGCAGGGTTTGTTTCCGTTTTCACACGGGTTTAATTATACAAAACGCGCACAATCCACCCGATTTGTCCGGAATTCTCGTAAAAAGTTTGTTTTTATTAATATCATTCAAAAATATGATATTTGACCACTTTTGACATTTTGACATACCAGTCAGTCCGTTAAACACAAAACTGCCGGTTTCATTAAAACAATTATAATTTAAATCTTTGATTAATCATAACTAAATATGTACTTATATATAAATTATGTAAATTTTTGTAAAAATACATTAAGACATGGAGAATTTCATAAAAGTATTTTCAGAAATTTTATGATTAATTATTTATTTATAAAAATTCATTTAATAGGTTATAATCGTGTAATAAATGGCCCGTTTATATCAAACGACCTCCGAAAAATCCGATAATTTTTACAAATGGCTTCAGTGTCATTACATAGCCCCTGAAAAATTTCCAGAACCTAACTCTTTTGACGAAATGCCTTTTTGTGCGTTTTTCGGCTGTTAAAATTCGGTTAAGCCATGATTGCACAAACCATACTTAGACATTTCCAATGATTCCCAAACTTTACCAGTCATCTTACCATCACATATTAAACTCCAAAACCAAGTTTCATAATTTTTCAATATGTTTAGCTATTTTTCCCAAATAAACGCTCGTAAACGGGAATAAATTCACCAAATATTCTCCGTTTATCGAAAAATTACCAAATTTGAACGGGGACTCATTTATATGATCCCTAATGTCCCTGAAAGTTTTCACAAGCTAACAACAAGCACGTCACAACCTAATACTAAACAGCCCCTAAACGAGTATTACGGGTTTACCTTGTCGGTTTTCAATGAATTTTGCTAGCTTAAACGATTTTCCGGGTCTCGGGTTGCAAACTCAGTATATCTAAATATCATATAACATCAAACCAAGCATAAATCATCCATGTAACAGCCTTGATAATTAGGGTTTCGGTTTTGGGTTCAAACCGAACTTTCTAACCGTAAAAACGTTGTATTCATGTTCTAATCCGCGTTTTTGACCAAAAAAGTATATGTTCCTGGTTTGTAAATATGTTTAACATCAAAACATGATTTTACTTGATTTTTAGGGTTTTTGGATGGTTAAACATGTTTAAAACTAACTAAAACATGTTTATATGTTAATTATATGAATCAAACTTGGTTAAATTTTCATGAAACTTGATTTTACCTTAGGGTTTTGAAGGGAAATTGATAGAACAGAGCTGGAGCTGCTTTGGACTTCAAAGTTTTGTATGTTAGAATCAATAATAATGACTTAAGGATGAAGTTATATAAAAAAAAAGAATGTATGGTTTGGTGGCTGTTCCGATCGGAGCAAAGAAGAGCCCATAATGGGCTGTTTTGGCCCATTACTCTAATTATACAAGCCCAAACATGAAAATCCCACTTCAAATTTAGTTCGGGTTCGGTTTTTCGCAAGAAAATTAATCCGGGTGTGAGAAATAGCGCAAAAATGAGTGTTTTTCAGCTTATTTTTGTAAAATAAGAAAAACGTATTGACTCGTTGTAAAATTCCAAAATATTTTCACGGATTGCTTAGAACATGTCATATAAGTGTTTTATAAATCTTTTTCGGCTTAACGGATGCTACAATGCTTGTTTTGATATTAACGATTGCGTTTAAACTTATAGCGTATCGATAAACGAAACCTTTTTCGTTTAAAGAGTTTTAAACGTACTGGGGCCTAAATATCAATATGTTAGCCTCTATAACATATATATAACTCGTATATGACCCCTCAGTATGTATACAGGTCATAATTAGTATCGGTCGGTTACTCGTTTAAGCACTACGAATTAACCGATTTATCGTTTACTTGTTACGTAATGAATATAGTATACCTCGTTTTGTCATGAATGTCACATTCTCCCCCCGTTAAGAAATTTCGTCCTCGAAATTTAATATGTCATCGGTTTTCTAGGGAACAGGTGTGGGTATTTCTTTCGGAATTCGTCCTTTCGTTCCCAAGTATATTCGGGTCCTTGTTTTGAATTCCACCGAACTTTTACCAATGAAATTTTGTTGTGCCGTAACTGTTTGGTTTTCCCGTCTACAATTTCTACCGGTTCCTCTACGAAGTTGAGCTTTTCGTTGATCTGAACATCTTCCAGTGGTACTATTGTCGTTTCATCAGTCAAACACTTTTTCAGATTCGATACATGAAACACGTCGTGAATAGTGCTCAGTTCTAAGGGTAGTTTTAATCGGTAAGCTACGGGACCAATTTTTGCGACAATCTCAAAAGGTCCGATGTATCTCGGGGCTAGTTTACCAGTCTTTCCAAATCTTATAACACCTTTCCATGGCGATACTTTTAAAAATACCTTATCACCTATTTCAAAAGATAACGGTTTTCTGCGAACATCGGCATAACTCTTTTGTCGGTCACGGGCAGCTTTCAATTTTTGTTTAACTTGGTGAATCTTATCGGTGGTTTCCTGAATTAAATCGGATCTTGAAATTTGAGTATCACCCACTTCTGTCCAACATAGTGGTGATCTACATTTTTGCCCCCGTATAGAGCTTCATAAGATGCTGCTTGTATACTACTGTGATAACTGTTATTGTAAGAGAATTCAATGAGCGGGAGGTGTTGATCCCAATTCCCTTTGAAGTCCAGTACACAAGCACGAAGTAAATCTTCTAAGGTTTGGATGGTTCGTTCGGATTGACCATCAGTTTGGGGATGGTAAGCCGTACTTAGGTCGATTCGGGTTCCCAAGGCTTCTTGTACTGCTTGCCAGAAATATGAAGTAAAGTGACTGTCTCGATCGGAAATAATTGAAAGAGGTACTCCGTGTTGAGATACTATTTCATCGATGTAAATTTGAGCGAGTTTTTCGGTGGTGTAGTTGTTACGGATGGGAATAAAGTGTGCGGATTTGGTTAACCGGTCCACAATTACCCAAATTGCGTTGTGTCCTCGAGAGGTTTTAGGAAGGTGTGTCACAAAGTCCATGGTAATTTGTTCCCATTTCCATTGTGGGATTTCGGGTTGTTGTAACATTCCCGAAGGTTTTTGGTATTCCGCCTTTACCCTTGCACATGTTGCACATTTACTTACATACGCGGCTATATCCTTTTTCATACCAGGCCACCAGTAAAATTCTTTAACATCCTTATACATCTTATCAGTACCTGGATGAATAGAATATTTGGATTTGTGTGCTTCATCAAGAATCAACTTTCGGAGTTTATGAAGTGTTGGAATCCAGACCTGGTTTTTATAATAATATACTTCATCAATTTTCTTCTCAAAATTCTTTTCATTTCCATGTAGTTCTTCTTTTTCTAGCTGATCTGCCTTCAAGGCCTCATCTTGTGCAACGCGAACTTGTTCGGTTAGGCTACTTTGAACAATCATTCCGAGTGCTCGCACCCTTAATGGTTGATTCTGTCTTTTCGGCTTAAAGCATCGGCTACTACGTTGGCCTTACCCGGATGGTATTTAATTTCACAATCGTAATCATTTAACAGTTCTACCCATCTCCTTTGTCTCATGTTTAGCTCTTTTTGATCGAATATATGTTGTAGGCTTTTGTGATCAGTATAGATGGTACATTTAGTGCCATACAAGTAATGTCTCCAAATCTTCAATGCAAAGATAACTGCTCCCAATTCCAAATCATGGGTCGTATAATTCTTTTCATGTACTTTTAATTGTCGGGAAGCATATGCTATTACTTTCTTTCTTTGCATCAGTACGCATCCTAAACCTTTACGAGATGCGTCACAAAATACCACCAATTCATCAGTTCCATCTGGAAGGCTTAATATTGGAGCCTCACATAACTTCTGTTTTAACGTTTGGAAGGCCATTTCTTATTCTTCTCCCCATTCATATGCTCGATCTTTTTGAGTTAGGAGGGTTAGAGGTTGTGCAATACTTGAAAAGTTTTCAATGAATCTTCTATAATACCCGGCTAGTCCTAAGAATTGACGAATTTCTCTTGGTGACTTAGGCACTTGCCAATTCTTAATGGCCTCAATTTTACTTGGGTCTACTTGGATTCCTTGATGGTTCACATTGTGTCCCAAAAACTGTACTTCTTGTAGCCAAAACTCACATTTGGACAACTTTGCGTATAACTTCTCTTGCCTCAATAATTTTAAGATTTCCCGCAAATGTTGTTCGTGTTCCTCCTTACTTCTCGAATATATCAAAATGTCATCGATAAACACTATCATGAACTTGTCAAGGTAAGGTTTGCAAATTCGGTTCATGAGGTCCATAAACACTGCGGGTGCATTTGTCAACCCAAACGGCATAACCAAGAATTCATAGTGACCATACCGAGTTCGGAAAGCTGTTTTTGGTACGTCTTCTTCCTGAATTCTTACTTGATGATAACCAGATCTAAGATCAATTTTTGAAAAATACTTTGCACCTTGGAGCTGATCAAACAAGTCATCAATTCGAGGTAAGGGGTATCTATTCTTTATAGTCACTTTATTCAATTCCCGATAATCAATACACATTCGAAAATTCCCATCTTTCTTCTTTACAAATAACACTGGTGCTCCCCACGGTGAGTAACTAGGGCGAATAAAGCCCCTGTCCAGTAATTCTTGTAACTGGTTGGACAGTTCTTGCATTTCAGAAGGTGCAAGTCGATAAGGTGCCTTAGCAATGGGTGCTGCTCCCGGTATCAAGTCAATACGGAATTCAACTTGTCGGGTCGGTGGTAAACCAGGCAACTCATCGGGGAATACATCTGAATACTCGTGTACCACTGGGATGTCTTCCATTTGTTTTTCCTCGGGTTCCTTAACTGTTACACTCGCCAAGTATAACGTACAACCTTGGCGTAAATATCTCAATGCCTTAAGTTGAGATATGAGAGGCAGTATCGTACCAGATTTCTCACCTTGAACAATCATAGCTTCATCATTCGAAAGAGGTATCCTAACGGTCTTATCCTTACAGACAATTTCTGCTTTATACTTAGATAGCCAGTCCATACCGACTATAATATCGAAACTTCCCAATTCCACTGGAAGTAAATCAATAAGGAATGGGTGGTCGTTTAGGATAAGGGAACAGTCTCGGACTATTCGG